>NW_027397063.1:115701016-115867917 GCF_003265705.2 Callorhinus ursinus
TCTTTCTTTCTTTCTTTCTTTCTTTCTTTCTTTCTTTCTTTCTTTCTCTCTTTTTCTTTCTTTCTTTCTTTTTCTTCCTTTCTTCCTTTCTTCCTTCCTTCCTTCCTTCCTTCCTTCCTTCCTTCCTTCCTTCCTTCCTTCCTTTCTTAAATTTCTTTATTTGATGGAGAGAGCGAGCAAGCACAAGCAGGGGGAGTGTCAGGCAGAGGGAGAAGCAGGCTCCCCGCTGAGCAAGGAGCCCACCGCAGGGCTCGATCCCAGGACCCTGGGATCATGACCTGAGCTAAAGTCCTACGCTTAACCAACAGAACCACCCAGGTGCCCTAGAGAATACTTTCTTGCCTCTTCCAGCTTCTAGTGGTTCCTGGTGTTCCTTAGCGTGGGGCTGCAGAACTCCAATCTCTCTTCCATCTTTACACAGCCTTCTTCCCTGTGTCTCCATGTTGATCTCCCTCTCCTTTTTCACCATTCATTGGATTTAGGGCCTGCCCTAAATCCGGGATGGCTTTATTTTGAGATCATTAACTTGATTACATCTGCAGGACTATCCTATTAAGGTCACATTCACAGGTACCAGGAGTTAGGGACTAAAACCTATCTTTTTTGGGGGAGGGACACAATTCTCTACACTATACTAGATCACTGCTGATTCTTGCCATTCCTTGCTGTTCTCCTCGACCCCATCTCTGTGTGTCCAAATCTGTTATCCAATTCTGAACATCACCTCTTCCATGAAGCATTTCCACGATTTCCACTTAGAAGCAACTTCTCTTGTCTCTAAACTCCCATCTGCCCCCCCCCCATTTATAACTTTTATCAAATTCTAACTTAGAACATGCTTAAAAGCATCTTTTGTGGATGCTATGTAAGAGAGGTTTACGCTTTCTCTGGTTACCTGGATTACAGAAAGTGCTGCCCTCGTGTCTTATCAGCAAACTTCACTTTGGAATCTTTGGTCAGGCTAGAATCATTTATGTTGCTCCTGCCATCACTGAACATGCTGCCACCCTGCCCCTCTACCTAAAGGTCCCTGTCTTTCTTAACCAACAGAGCTCTAGTGATTCTTCTTCCAATCAGTTCCCTACGTTCCTGCCTCTTAGCTTCTCCTTTTACCCTATCTTCTGCTCAGCAAGCTGCCCCTTCTCTACCTCCACCTCTCAGTCTCCTACCTTGTTCAGATCTGTGAAGCACAATTCTGCCCCTCAGGTCACCAGGTGCCTCCTTACTCTCCTCTCCACCAGTTCAGTACTTCCTCGGAGGCTTTCTCCAACCTTCTGTACCTGGCCAACTAGAAATCCTTCACTTTCTCCAAGAACACTCTTCACCTTCTTTGCTTTTCCTGAGGTATTAGTTCACTTCCTTCTTATACCCAACAGCTTTCAATCCCCCCAAAGTGCTGCATTCTTCTCTTTTTTCCCTAGTTTGTCCCTACTTCTATGAGTACCTGCTGGATATGTTGCATTACAATTACTTATTCAGGTTTTGCTGACCTCACCCTTCCCACTCACATTGCACTCAAATTCAGTTTGTAGTTATAGCCGGTAATGGGGTTTGGATGTATGTGTTCAGAACTGTGATACACTGGGTACACCTAGCTGGCATGGTAGAAGATATGAAAAGGGATGGGGATTCAAAGAAACAGTCTCTGAGCTCACGAGAACAGTTCCAATATTGCCTTTTGAATATAGTGATTCTGCCACCCTTGAGGATGCCCTCTCCCTTTCCTACCTCAACCAGAAGAGTCTTAGTGATTTTCTCCATTTCTGGATACTGCATATTGCATTTAAGCTAAAATGCAGCCATGATACTGCAAGTACTCTTTCTTTTCCTCTCACCCTCCTCCTTCCTAGTCGTCTTTCAAATTAGAAAGACTCTTAGAAATTCTAAGAGTCATGGTACTAGATCAAGAAATGTTTCTTTTAGGGTGTGTGTGTGGCTCAGTCAGTTGAGCGCCTGACTCTTGATTTTGGCTCAGGTCACAATCTCAATGTCCTGAGATTGAGCCCCTTATTGGGCTCAGCGCTGGGTGTGGAGCCTGCTTAGGATTCTCTCTCTCCCACTCCCTTTGCCCCTCCCCCACTGCTCATGTGCACATGGGCTCTCTCACTCTCTCTAAAATAATAATGCTTCTTTTAATTAGTGACTTCTCCTCCTAACTTCTTTTTCTTTTATAATTCCTGTTACAATTCTAAAAGGCTCTACGGATTATACTAATTTCACAATTATTTCTATTACAGTGGATGATTTTATTTTTTTAAAGATTTTATTTATTTATTCATGAGAGAGAGAGAGAGAGAGAGAGAGAGAAGCAGAGGGAGAAGCAGGCTCCCAAGGAGCAGGGAGCCCAATGCGGGACTCAATCCCAGGAGCCTGGGATCATGACCTGAGCCAAAGGCAGACGCTTAACCATCTGAGCCACCCAGGCCCCAACAGTGGATGATTTTAATCATTTGGTACGAACTATGCTATTCTAAAGCAATTAAGATTAACATCTAGAAACTGGAAAAATTAACTATATATGACACTCTACTGCATTATAAGTTTGTGTAGAATAAGGATTTTATAATATATATTTCTATGTTTCTACTGCCCAGTGGGTTCTGATACATGAAAGATATTCAATCACTGAATGAATTTTGTTTCTCCCTACTCCAGTTTCTCTGGAAAAATGAAATTATCTGACCCTCACCTCCATCACTAGAGGCAGCTTATTTCTCATGGAGCTTAGGAAACCTAGTTTCCTGAAGGTATTGTGGACATTAGAGGCATACTTACTGGGGAACATCAAAAGTAATGAAGATCATCAAAGTATAGTTCATACCACCCCCCTCCCCCCAAATTCCGACCTTATAATCAATGCAAGTGTGACCCTGAGTAAATGAGAGAAAGAAGGAAAGAAGGTTGGGAAGAAGCATCTTAGATTGCAGTGCAGTCTAAGGAAGGTCAGCAAGAGAACTGATTGCCACCGTGTACTCGGCTATCACACATGGTTTGTTATTTTGTCAAGAACTTAGGAAAGAAGGAAGGACAGAGAGAAGGAGGGAAGAAAAGAGAGAGAAAAAAAGCAAGGAAGGAGGAAAGGGAAAGGACTAAGTATGTGTTGATATAGTCTTCACTTACAGAATCAAATGGTCATAGGCTAGAAAAAACCCTAGAAGGAAGCACTGCAGTAATTACAAGTTGGTGAAGCATTTCTCATGCAATGTAAAAACATGCTTTGATGCCATCAAAACTGAATTCCAAGTGACACAAGAGCATAACTGGGAAAATCAGTTCATCTCTGAGCTACAATTGCCGTATTTATAAATGGCAATAGTAATACCAACCCTATAGAATACTTGGAAGAATTAAATTAAGTATGATAGCAGATGTAAAGTGCCTATCACAGTACCAGGTGTGCATCAGGTGCTTAATAAATAGTAATCCTACTGACTTCAGTTTGGGAGGAGAGTCCAGTGCAGATGGGAAGGATAGTGTAGATGGAAATTGATTCTAGATATCTAAAGAAGAAAATTAACTATTGGAAGGAAGAAATTGTCAAGAAAGCTGGAAGAAAAATGTTGAAAAGCAAGTAAATCTAGAGGGAGGGAAACACAGCCAAGGTCATACCACAAGAACAGTCTGGTTAGGACATCGACCTAAAACAACAGTTGCTAGGCCTTGCTGTTACTACCCCTAGATTCTCAAGGCCATACCACCACTGTGAATGGTTTCTATATTGTCATGTATCTTTGCATTGCTTCCACATTCATAGTCTTGAGTGGGAATACATCAGATTCTTAGAGACAAAGTAACAGACCCCACAGTGTCACCTGAGAAGGATCTAACCCATTTGGTATCACGAGTCCCATAATAGGAGACTTCCTCTAAATGAAAGGGAGTTAAGACAGGAGTAGCCAAAAAAAGGGACAATGATTTCTGTATTATTTAGGATAACGCTAGCAACTGTAACAAACGAACCCCTGCATTTCTATGACTTAACATAATAGAAGCTTACTATTCACTCATGAAACATTCCAGTGTAGGTGCTTCTTTGAATGGCGGGCAGCTTTCCTCCATGTAATGGTTCAGGGTCAGAGGCTTTTCCCATCTTGTGGCCTCATCATCCCTAGAGTCCTCTGTATTCAATTGGAGAGTATGAAGGAGAGTGGTAGAGGAAGAGTTCTATTTTTTTTTAATTTTATTTATTTATTTGAGAGAGAGAATGGTAGAGAGAGAGCACGAGAGGGGTGAGGGTCAGAGGGAGAAGCCGACTCCCCGCTGAGCAGGGAGCCTGATGCGGGACTCGATCCCGGGACTCCAGGATCATGACCTGAGCTGAAGGCAGACGCTCAACCGACTGAGCCACCCAGGCGCCCAAGAGTTCTATTTCTTAAAGACCCCAGCTACCCCCTGGATATGGGGTCAAGCTTGGGAATGTAGTCCCTGGCTGACCAGCCACCTTTTAGCAACGACTTCACGCTATAGAAGGTATGTGTGTGGCGGGGGCAGTGGGTGGAATCCACAAACTTTGGGTGGAGGGATAGCTGTCTATGCCACAGCCTCTGCTGGGTCAATGTGTGTGGTAAAATATATGGGGAGTGGGGCAGGGACCTGGGGATTAAAGGACCCTGAGAAGATGAGGAACCATTTTGAGTAGGTGCCTGGGGAGTGGGAAATGAGATAGTACACTGAGAAACTGAAATAGGTGGGGAACATTAATTCTGGAGTGCAGGATTGTCTAAACAACTCAGCACCCTTGACAGCTCCTTTCCTATGATGGTTGAGCTGAGCTCCTTCTATGTACAGGGCACTTGGTGAAGTGCAGAGGTTAGCAAAGGTGACATAATGGTAACTATCTCCAGGACACTTCTAAACTAATCGGGAAGATATATACATAGAAACATAAGTTTTGTTTTCTTGGTAGCATTTGGGAAATGTCAGGTAGGTGGGAAGTACTATGAGTTCAAAGTGAGAACTTATCACTGACACCTGGGAGCTTAGGGCATGTGTTTAGTCCAGGTTCTCCAAGAAGCTGATGTCAAGATAGGATTGAATGTATAAGAAATTTATTAGGGTAAATGCCTGTGAAAGAAAATGGGGAGGGAGCCAGGGGAGAAACAGAGAGACTTTAGACTGCAAACATAAGGTAAATCTGACCCTGAGTGAAGGAGAGAGGAAAAAATGGAAGGCAGGCTGAGGGAAAGCATCTTACACTGTAGAGCAGGTTAAGGAAAGTGGAGCAAGACCATCAAGGACTTCTTGAGCAAAGTCACTCATCAGATGAGTCCCACATCTCTCAAGAAGGACCCACTGCAGTTTCCCTGCCACACTCAGGCATTGGCTCGGTGCAGCCTGCAAGATGTGTAGCCTCAGAGCGAACCAGCCATCAATTTCAGAGGACAGCAGCTGGGGCCCTTGGTCAATTGCACTCCCTGCAGGTGGAGATCTGAGAGGTACATTCTCATGGCCACCATAGCCTACCCTTTGACCCACGCAGATCTACCTCTTCCCACAGGTTTGGGAAGCAGTTCCTCCATGCTTCCTGTGGGCCTTTCTTCCCAAGGGGAAATTCAGAAAAGAGCGTTTAGTGGAATGAACTATAGCTTCTCTTGCTGCAGTTGATTTCAGGGCCATAACTCGTACTCATTCTCTCCTTCCCTCACTATCCGTTCTCAAATCCCCTCACCTTGGCAGGTCTTGGTGACTTACCTGGTGATGTAACCCAGACTTTCACTCTGGAAGGGTCTGAGCCATTGGTAATCATACCTATCTTAGGCCGGAGTTGCTTCCTATGTCCATTCATGGTTACAACAAAGCAAGAGAATACCAGGAGGCACCAAAGTGGACTATCTGGCTTCCATATCTTCCCTCCTGCTGACCAGGGTCAATTACCCTTGCTAGATGGTAATTCTTCTCGCCTGTTGGTTCCTGGGCACATGGTGTTCAAAGTGTTCTGGCAGCAGCTGTGGCTTGTAATTCAATGGGATCTTTGCTATATCCCCTGGAAAAGGATGTTCTCTTTGAGGACTACGACCTCTAATCCTGCAGAGTCAAGAGTTGTGGGGACAGGAAGCACAAAATCCCTCAGTGAGGCATCTGGTGTGATATAAGTAGGGTCACTCCTGTTTCTATCTCTTGGTTCCCAGGCTCGTATATTCTTACTATTGAGGACATAGCAATATATAGAGGTCTGTGATTTAAAACATACACTGTGTCCTGTAGGGGCCTGCTCCTCCCTCCAGACTGCTGCCTCTGTGCTGTACTTCAGTGCTGTTAGGTCATTTTAGACCTGCCTTGACTGAGCATTTTAATGTCTCTGGGGCTCTGCTGCTCTAACAATTAGGTCTTCATCCTGCCACTCAGCTGTGCATTCCCTTCCCCTGACAGAGATAAAGGTCTCTTTGTAAGCTATCCCAAAGGCCCTGTGGCTCGCTCACTTAACCAAAAACTACTTATTAATGGCCCTCAGTCCCTCATGATTTCTCTGCAGGACATCAATACAACTTAGTAGTGATCACCCAGTTTTACTATCTTTGTACGAATTGTCCCTCCCCCCAACTCCATGTTTTTCAAATGCCTACATCATCACATCTGCCACAGCATTCCTCTCCACTGGGACATTTTCCCAGGTTAACACTAGTGAAATCTTTAGCAGTTGAGTTACCACCTTGTGCCAGAAACTATCTATGTCTCACCTACTAACCAGGGTGACATCCTCTTCTCCTGATGGGCAGTAGATGAGGCAGTCCAAATTCCTATCTTACCAACTTTCTTCTTGGGCCACTCCCAGTACCACTTGTGTTTGTCTGGGTCCCTAAGAAATGG
Organism: Callorhinus ursinus; assembly: GCF_003265705.2. Taxonomy (NCBI): domain Eukaryota; kingdom Metazoa; phylum Chordata; class Mammalia; order Carnivora; family Otariidae; genus Callorhinus; species Callorhinus ursinus. The sequence continues at coordinate 115,707,824 of NW_027397063.1, forward strand.
ATGCCAGACAAGATTAACTATGCAAGAAATATATTAGAGGAAATGCCTATAAGAGGAAAGGGGGAGGCAAATAAAGGAGGCTGGGAGAGCCAAGAGACTGCAATGTAAGTCTGACCCTGAGTGAAAAGAGGAAAGCAGGAAGGAAAGGAGGAGGGAAGGAAGGAAGTTTGGATGGAAGCATCTTATGCCCCATGCAATTCTAAGGCAAGTTTGACAAGGCTGTTTGCGGTTTCTCAGTCACTTGTCAGAGGACTCTGGTATCTCCCAGGAATGGGCCTGCCTTAGTATCTCTGCCATGCTCAGTCATTGGCTAGGAGCAGCCCATGGGAAGCAGAGTGCAAACACAGTGATGAATTTCAGAAGGTAGTAGCTAGGGCCTCCAGTCAATAATGCTCACTGCAATCAGAGATCTGAGAGGTGTATTCTCATAGCCACCACATTAATCTTCATGGAGGAGGCAAAATAGGATTAGGGCCTAGAAAATAGGTAGGATTTAGCTAAGTGGTGATGGGCAGAAGATACATCCAAAGATGATAGGTCAGCAGAGTGTACTATTGTGTGTTCTAGATAAAATAAATAGGGCATCTTATCTACAGGGCACCTTATCTAAAAGGCTCATTTTAGCAGTGTCATGGGACAAAGTATTGGAAAAGTAGGTACTGATAGAATACCTTGAATACCAGAATACCTTGAATACCAGGGTAAGAAATTTAGATTCTATCCTATAAGCATTGGGAAGCCATGGATATTCAATCTACATTTTACCTAATCTCTCCGTAGCATTGAATACTAATGATCATTCTGCCCTGTTTTACTTCCCCCTTCCAAAAAAATTTTACCGGTTTCTTTGATATAACACACTCCTAGTTTTCCTCCTATATCTTTAGCCACTCATTGTCAGTATCCTTTGTGCAGTCCTTCATGACTTGAAAGTGGGTGATTTGTCCAAGCAATATGAATGGAGTAGAGCAAAAATCTACAGGTAGAATTAATTAGTTATTTAGTTAATTAATCCATCCCGGCACATATTTCGTGATTATGCCACTCTCAAACCTCAACTCTTTAATGGCTTCTCAATGTTCATAAAATAAAGACAAACATTCTTAACATGGCCTATAAGACCCTGCACAACCTAGACCCTACTGATCTCTCTGACTCATCTAGTACCATCCCCCAATCTCTGCTCCAGCCACATTGGTCTTCTGTCAGCTTCTTCAAAATGACCACGTTTCTCCTTCTGATGGGTCTTTGCCTTCACTGGTGCCTTCATCTCTCCCCTTTATAGTAGTTAATCTCTACTCATCCTCATATTTCAATTTGACACTTGTTGGAGAAGCCTTCCCTGATTTCTTTATCTAAATTAAATCCTTCTTTTATATGTCTCCTAGCACCATGCTCCTTTTATTTGTAATTATCACAGTTGTCATTTTATATTTATTTGTGTGAATATTTGATTGTCAGTCTTACCAATCTCTCCAACTACGCTGCAAAGGCACATGAAGGTAAGGGCTGTGTCTATACTCTGATTCTTTTTATATCACTTCAGACAACAACTAAAACATACTTAGCATAGTACCTTAAATAATGAATGCATGAATGAATAAACAGTAGTTCCTGAGCAGGGGAGGGTGGTGATGTTTGTGCAAAATACAGTTTCAGATAGCTTAATAAGAAAATACTGGTTAAGATGAATCATAGGTCTGCGAGACTTAGACTACAGAGTCTGACTGGAAGTCAACTGTAAGTTAGAGGTAAAGATGGTATATTGGGGTATAAGCTAAGTTGCTGTATAAAAGAACTCCTAAATACAATGGCTTAAATTAAGTAAAGGTTTATTTCCCTCTCATGGATGTCTTCAAAATTTACCTGCAAGAATATGCACTAGAGTATTATTTAAATAGTGATAAATGAATAACCTCAATATCCAACAGTAGCAGTGTACTTAAGAAGATTGTGGCATTGCTATTCAATGGAATAGCATCACCCATTAAAAGTTGCAATTGTAAAACGGGGTCTCTCACACTTATGAGTATGTCAGAATTACCTGAAGGGCCTGTTAAAACAACCTACTGAGCTTATCCCAGAGTTTCTGATTCAGTAGGTCTGGAACGGTGAGCAAGAATTTGCATTTACAAGTGCTTAGGTGATGCTGATTCTGCCAGGGACCACAATTTGAGAATCACTGTTGTAGGAAGAAATTTAACAACGTGGAAAAATGCTTATGGCATACTGTCAACTGAAAAAAGCAGACTCCAAGTAGAATTATATTTGTGATCTCATTTTGGTGGAAAAATATATGTATTTATGTACACATCAAGAGAAGTCTCTTAAGACAAATTGTTAACAGGTTTTAGATGGTCTTTTTTGTGTTTGTAAGTTGTTTACAGTTAACATTTATAATAAAGTAGCTTGTTGGTTTCACTTTTTTTATTGTGGTAAAATACACATAATAGTTACCATCTTAACCATTTTTAAGTGTACAGTTCAGTGGTATTAAGTATATTCATACTGTTGTGCAACCACCACCACCACCCATCCCTATAACTCTTTTTTATCTTGTAAAACTGAAACTCTATACCCATTAGACAATAACTCTCTGACATCTCTTCAACCACTATCATACTTTCAGTCTTTATGAGTTTGACTCTTCTAAGTACTTCATATAAGTGGAATCACAATAATTGTGATAAGGTAACTTTTTTTTAAGTTTTTGTTTTGTTTTTTAGAGAGGAAGGCAGGAGAGGGGCGGAGGGAGAGGGAGAGAAAGAATTTTTTTTAAAGATTTTATTTATTTATTTGACAGAGAGAGACACAGTGAGAGAGGGAACATAAGCAGGGGGAGTGGGAGAGGGAGAAGCAGGCTCTCCACTGAGCAGGGAGCCCAACGCGGGGCTCAATCCCAGGACCCTGGGATCATGACCTGAGCCAAAGGCAGACGCTTAACAACTGAGCCACCCCGGTGCCCTAGGAGAGAAAGAATCTTAAGCAGGTTCCATGCCCAGCGAGGAGCCCAACATGGGGCTTGATCTCATAACCCTGAGATCATGACCTGAGCCGAAATCAAGAGTTAAATGCTTAACCAACTGAGCCATCCAGGAGCTCCGGGTGATATGTTATTGTTTTCAGAAAAAAAAATTGGTAAGACTTGAGGGGTCAAAGTGGTAACTCCAAGGTTATACACTTTAGAGAAAGAGAGTGACAAAGGCATGGACAAGAGTAAAGTGAGATCTGGATATTGGAAAAATGATCATGAGTTTGGTTTTGGATATATAAATTTTAAGGGGACTGCAGGACATCTAGGTGAAAATGGAAGCAAGAAGCTAGAGATGCAAATCTGAAGCTCAGAAGAGATATCAAAGCAGAGATATTGATATAATAGTTATTTAAGAAAAAGGGATAGCTTGAACCATTTGAGTGAATGAGTTTCCAGAATGAGAGTATGAAATAAGAAGGGTTAATGCCTGTGTCCTGAATTCATTCACTTAACTACTCATTCATTCACTCAAAAATAAATGAACTAATACTTTAGGCTCTCAAAAAAACTTACAGTCTAATAAGTGAGACAGAGATGTAAATAGCTGATTTCAATTTAGGGGTATCTTAAATATCACACTGAAATAGGAAGAAATAATCTGCAAATGAGAAAGAGAAAGAATACACAGAAATAGGAAAACTCAGTACAAATCGCAGAACAAAGGAGAATGTTTTCAGAAGAGAGATGTAACAATGATAAAATTTTTTCAGACAGAGCAGTGAAGTAAGGATCAAGGTTTGGTAAATTAGGTTGATACTATTGAATGCTACCTACCTCTCCTTTGCTCCAGAATTGGAGATCACAGCCCACAGCTAGGGACAATGAAGGTGAGGACCTCAATTTTTGCAACCATCTTCCTCAGGACCAAGAGACAACAATACTAGCCCTGTTGCCACTAGCCACCACCCCAACCCTCTCTCTCTTCCTAGTTCACAGAAAAAGAGGGAGGGGATGGAGAGCCAGAGTCCAGCCTTGTGGCTGTGTGTTCCTCTCACAGGGAAGCCGTGCTTTTTCTCCATCCTCAACATCAAGAAAGTCCGGGGATGGGGGGAGTTGGGAAGGGAAGCTGATTTCCTGGTTGAATGTATTCTTGGGCAGGGGCCTCAATCTGAGAAAAGGGAAAGAAACTGGAGAGAGATATCAAGCGGGGATTGGGGCTAGGCTATGGAATAGCCTAAAGTCCCACTATTTTTTCATAGCAGAGATGAGTATTTCCTGTTAGATGGGCCCTGAAGAAAGGAACTGAGATTGAACCATTTGGCAATACCCCACTTAAGGGAGCTATCACCACCAAGAGGGGCCTAGCATCAAGAGACCACGGGATGGAGAGCTGAGAATGGGAACAGAAGAGGCCCTTGAAGTGGCCAAGCCAGAGCTATTCCCCCATGTGAGGGCACATGTGAGTGAACACTCAGAAGTAGTCCTAGGAAAATGCAAATGCATACCCAAAGAGACACCCTGCACTTGGATGCCTGCCGCTAAGAACTTCAGTTGCTAGTTAATGTTAACCAGATAGGCGGTGAGAGCTGCAGTCCTTCTCATTTGAGCAGACAGTTATACAGGTCCACCAGATCATTTGTAGGGCCCAGGGCAAGAGTACAAATGGCAGCCCGCAGACCCACATACCATATGTCTCCAAATCTACAAGTTATAAATCAAACTAACAAACTTTTTTTATTTATTTTTTATTTTTTATTTTTTATTTTTTTATTTTTTTTTAAAGATTTTATTTATTTACTTGACAGAGAGATAGAGAGCACAAGTAGGCAGAGTGGCAGGCAGAGGGAGAGGGAGAAGCAGGCTCTCCGCTGAGCAGGGAGCCGGACATGGGGCTCGATCCCAGGACCCCGGGATCATGACCCGAGCCGAAGGCAGCCGCTTAACCGACTGAGCCACCCAGGCGCCCCCAAACTAACAAACTTTTAAATAAAATATGTTTCAGCCTCTTACTCTAACAAATAAATTTGCAAAACAACATGAAAAATCAGGTTTGAATTTAGAATTTTTGAAATCCTCAGAATTTTACACCAGATTGTGGCAGAATTTGTCTTCCAACCATGAATCCTGGCTCACCTCCCTTCTCTTCCTACTCTGACTTTCTCATTTTTCCAGGATCCTGACGGGCTTAGCTCAAACCAAACATCCAATCTCTATTATCAATTGCTGTCTCTTGACCACTTCTCAGCTCTTGGGCAAATCTCCTTTGCTCTGTGGACCCCCCAACCTGACAGGAGGAGAGGCATTACCAGAGTTGGCCTTCTAGTCTGGGCCTAAGAGTGCCACTGCACTTGTCCCTTTTCCTCTCCTCCTTATACCAACAGGTCAGAGGAGGTATATCTTGAAGAGAAAAGAGAGAGGAAAGGCTGAAATTTTAAAGCATTTTGAAATTGTAGTTTGTGGCCGAAATTGCAAGTGGCATCAAGACTCTATTCTCTCCTTCTTCCTTAATAATAGAACTTCTTCCATTTTACCTGGCATGTCCATGCACCTATGAAAGGACTATATTTCCAGACTCCCTTCCATCTGGGCATGGCAAAGTGCCTAAGTTACGGGCCAAAGAAATGCGTTACGTGGGATCCTAAAAATTGGAGGCTGCTTAAAAGGCATTGATGCAGCTGGGAGGTGGGCCCTTTTGTTCTCCCTTCCTCTTTCCTATTGTCTGAAGTGTTGAAGCTTCAGTAGCTGTCTTGAACTGTAATGAACTTGAAGGTAGATGTATTTGGATGGTGAGTCACAAAGACAGAAACTGGGTCCTTGATGACGGTGAAACTGTCATGCCAGCTGTGCCTGGCCTACCTCCAGACTTTTTTTTTTTTTTAAACACGACAGAAGTAAATTTCTGTTTTGTTTCAGCAGTGTTACTTCAGGTTTTCTATGATTTTAGCCAGACTTATGCCTGATTCAGTTTTAAACTAGACCAGACTTGATTAACCAGAAAGTGAAGGAATCTACCCAAAATGTAATACAAAGAAAGAAAGGACATTTTAATATAACATTATTGAAAGTAATGATTGGATAATAAGTCAAACAGCAGGGCCCTCTGTGGTTTTGAAGAATATAGTTTCAGCAGAGTGGTGGAGAAGGAAATCTTATTTCAAGAGGTCAAGTATTAATGGTTAACTATAAAAAGAAAAAAAAAAGAAAGAAGGTTGAATTCTACCAAAAGTTTGACAGGTTAGAGGAAAAGAGAAAAGATGTGAAATGTGGTTTTTGAAGCATATGGCATAGCTAGACAGAACGAGGGAATATAGCAAGAGGGGTGGCAGGCTGAAGAAGTAAAATTTGGGAAAACCATTGAGGAAAGTCCTGGAGGAAGCCAGAAATAGAAGGGAAGAATAAGAGATGGGGAATTATGGAATATTTTGATGTAGAGAAGATCTTGACTTTCTCCTAAAAATAGAGATAAGGTCCTCTGCAAAGAATTGGAAGGCAAGGTGAGATGGGTGTTTAAGGACATGGGAATGTAGACAAGATTTGGAATAGCCCCATACTACAGCTAAGAAAGGGTTAGACCTTTCAAATAAGATTTTAATAGTAAAAGGAGCTACTGTTTATGATGCCAGTACTGCTTATTATGCTAGATACTTTATGCACATTACATCACTAAAAATGAAAAATCTTCTCAATTTGCTACCTACCTCTATGACTGCTCCTTCTCAGTCTCTTTTGTGCTGTTTGTTAAATATTGGTGGTCATCAGGGTTTCATTCTTAGTCTTCTCTTCTTATTCACACTGGGTAACCTGTATCTCTCCCATGATTTCTATTGCCGTGTGTATGCTGCTGACTCTCAAGTCTATAACTCAAAGCTAGACTCCTTTCCCCTAAACACACAGCACCAGACTCAATGTCCAGAACTGCCTACTGGACATTCACCTGGACGTCCCAGATGACTTTTAATTATAGATGTCCACAACTTGCTTTCATCATTTCCCTCCAAACCTATTTTTCCTGCTGAGTTCCCTGCTTCTGTGAATTTTTGGAATAGTTTTAAGAGTAGGGATTCTAGAACCAGACAGCCTGGATTCAATTCTCATCTCTATTAGATCTATGACTTTGAACCAACCAATAGACCTCTGTGATTCAGTTTCCTCACATGTGAAATGGGAATGGTAAGAACAGCATTTACTTCATAGGACTGTAGAGCAGAGTAATGAGTTAATATGTTAAAATACTTAGATCAGTGCCTGGCACATGGTAAGGCCATGGGAGTGTTCATTATCATTGCCACAGTTAGAGAACTTGGATATCATATCATCTTTGTCCCTCATTCTCACATCCCAACATGCCCCAAGTCCTATTGATTCAGTCTCGTTATCTCTCATCCCTCACTGCCACCACCTTAGTTTGATGCCCAAGATCAAGGGTCAGCATTTTTTTTTTTATGTAAAAGGGCAGAAAGTAAATATTTTAGGCTTTGCATGTCAAAACTACTCAAATCTCTTGTAGTTGTGCAAAAGATACCCTAGACAATTCAAAAATGGTTGAGCATGGCTGTGTTCCAGTAAATATTTACGGACACTGAAAATTGAATTTCATATAATTTTCATGTGTCACAAAATGTTATTATTTTCATTTTTAAAAGCCATTTTAAAATGTAAAAAAAGCATTCTTATCTTGTGCACCATGCAAAAACAGGTAAGGTGCCAGATTTGGCCTTTGGACTAAAATTTGCCAAACTCTGGGCAAGATAAGATCATCTTTTGGTAAAATACTGCAGTAGCTTCTTAAATGGTCTCTCTGCTTCTAATCTTGCCCCTGCACACCAAGTCAATTTTTTATGATGCTCCATTAACCTCAGGATGACCCTGAGGTTCTTTGTAATCTGGTCTCTGTTTATTATTCCAACTCATTTCTCAACACTTTTCCTCTGTATTTACTGTATTTGCTACTCAACTACATGAAGTTTCCCAAATATGCAAACTTCTTCCTCTAGACCTTTTTATATGCTCTCCCTTCTGTTTAGAGACTCTTCCTAACCTTCTTTTGTTCTCCCATTGGTCCCTCAGGTCCCATTTTATAAATCACTTCCTTCATATTTTCCTGAGCTTCCATGTCTGGTTGTGTCCCTTCTCATGCTTATATAGGACCATATTGAAATACTGTCTCATTGCATTACAATTGCATATTCATTTTGGTCTTAACCTGTAGACTGGAACCGAGACTGTCTTTTTCACTTGTATATCCATACTGCCTGTGTTAGAAAGACATTTGATGAAGTTATGACTCCCCGTGGTAATCCTTCAAGGAAAGTATTATTGTCCCTATTTTATAGATGAGAAAACTAAAGCTCAGAGAACATGAATATTTTTTCCCAAGTCTACACAGTATGTATTGGAATAAAGATTTGTTCATGCTTATTCCACTACCCCATGCTACCTCCCAAAGTTCAGGAATAACAAGGAAGATAATTGCCTCATAAAGTCTAGTTTTCTCAACATCAGTTTAGAAATCTTCATGCCTAGTCCCTAGGTGAGTTGTAAAGACCATTTTGAAAATCTTATTGTCCAGGAGTGTATATTTAGATATTTTTAAGGATCCTATTCTACCCAAGTGATGTACCCTTTTTGACATTGTTCCTGCAATCCTTTTCCCTGTCCCTAAGCAGCTCCCTTTCTCATTTTATATAGCAGCAATTCCAAACTCTCATCACTTACTTGATGAACTTTTCCTACTACCTTCCCTAATAGGAAAATGTTGAGCAAATTAAGAATTGAGGCTCCTTTAGTCCTACCTGCTTGACTCAACCTGCTTGACCAGGTTGTAGCGCTGAGCCCTGTAAAGTAAGTTGGTGACTAGCAACCCTCAGCTAGCACCATAGACCATATGGAACAGGTGGGAGTTGTAAAAAGATATACATTGTCCTAAGACAGATAGGGATTTTAGATAAAGGAGAAATAGACAGCCCCCAGGGACAAATGGGCCGTGTTCCAAAAATTCAATTTTAAATTGACTGTTTGGAATGCAGAACACATTTTCCCTTAGACACAATGCTATGAATAATTGCAGTTATTTTCCCAGGAAAGTCCACACAAGCTTGTTTAACCCATAATGTTGCAGAAATATCTGCTAAGACATTTTGGATTTACATCGAGTGCATCCCTTAAATCCTTACCACTCTGAATTATAAATTAGCTACATGCATAGCTGCCACTTCAACTAAACTGTGAACTCTTTGAGGGCTGGAAACTGTTGAATTATTCATTTTTGTATTCTGAATGCCTGGCATATAACTGACAATAAATGTTGGTTGCATAAATTAATGAACAAATTTAATAGGCATTTGAATAGATTTGAAAATGTGTTAGGGAATAAAAATAGTAACATTTAGTGGCTACCTTCATATGTGTCTGGCACTGTACTAGGCAGATGACCAATAAAGGAACCTGCTTTGTTTGGGCTAGAGGTAGGGATAAAAAAGCTGAAGGCAATTTAGTATTTGAGATATAAAATAAATGGGTGCTAGACTTGCTAAATAAATGTTTTGGATAATACAAATGGATAGATGTACTGATTTGAAAAAAGTCACAGAAAAGATATCACCAGGAGTTGATATCCAAAGGGAAGCATTTCTTTTTGGGGGGAGCTCTAAGACTGAGTGAGAAGGGGAGAGGTAGGACCACAGCTAAGGAGCAGAAGATGGAAGATAAGTTTTGATAACAGAAAGCAGTGGTCAGAGAAGAATGGAAGGATTGGTTTGGATTAGGCCCTGTTTTAATTTCATCTGGTTTATTGCTCCCTGTAAAGAGGTAATTGCTCTGGCCAGTCTCTGATTTGTTGTTAGTTTAGATTGAATTATTATCACTCTCCCAAAGATTGAGGTTAATCAGACTGATTTCTTTCCACAGTGACAGTCCGCGCTTGTTAAAATTTGGTAGGGATGGTGTCTTAGTTTGGGCTGCTGTAACACAATACTATAAACTGGGGGGCTTAATCAGCAAACAATTATTTCTTACAGTTGTGGATGCTTGAAATGTGAGATCAGGGTGCTGGCATGGTCACTTGGTGAAGGTTCTCTTCTGGGTTGAAGATGAGGTTGATTTCCCATTGTATCCTCACATAGCAGAGAGAGTGAGGGAGGTCTCTGGAGTCTCTTTTGTAAGGGCAGTAATCCCATTAATGAGGGCTCTATTCTCATGACCTAATTATCTCCCAAAGGCCTCCACCTCCTGATACCATCATGTAGGGGTTGGGATTTCAGTACATGAATTTGGGGAGCCAGTGAGGGCGCAAAAACATTCCATAACAGATGAGTATAATGCTGAAGGCAGTGGAGTGGAGATCCTAGGCGGTCAGGGAGATACGCAACCTGGGAAGGCGGGAGAGGAAACATCTCTGGATAGTTTTTGGTGGAGAAAGAAAAAGCGGAGGGGTGGCAGAGAAAGGAGGGTGAAAGAGATGGGCAAAGGGAGGCAAACAACGATTTCATAATTCTATAAAGGGCCCAACCACTCAGAAACTCCCTCTCACTTAATGCCAGCCTGATCTTTGTTCTTTGAAAGTGTAACTACAACTACTTCCGTATTTTCTTTATTGTCCCCAAAGTGCTTGAGTATAATCAATAAATACTTGTTGATTGATTATTCTGAGTGTTTCAAATCAATCCACACATCTGGTTTTTATTAAGGATCTTAGAATTGACATTGATCAAGCTGAGATAAGAACTGTCTTTAAATTTATAAGATATTTTGTGTTTCTCCCTAAGGAAAAGCAAACACTTGTCCATGCCTATTTTGAACCTTACACTTTACTGGGGAATTTACTTATATAATTGCATTTCTAATAATTCATCATTGTTTTAACAATTACTGAATACCCATTATAAGTCAAGCCTTATGCTAGACAATGATGATAAAAGTCAAAAAGGGAGAAACTCTAACCTTCTAGCAGTTGCTAAACCAACAGTTGCCACGTAGTTTGAGAAGTGCAATGAAAGAGGCAAGCAGTTGCCAATTTTGGAAGACAGAAAAGGGGAGCTTTAACTCAAAATGGGTAGGAAATACAGACAATAAAAAGAAAACAAGTATTTGTTGTTTGTCTGAAATGAAAATTTAACTGGGTGCCAAGAGGAGCCTGAGGAGACATGACTAAATGTAATGATATCCTGGATGGGATGCTGGATCAGAAAAAGGACATTAGGAAAAAAACCCTGAAGAAATATGAATAAAATATGGATTTTACTTAATAATAATGTATTACTATTGTTATTTGCAACAAATGTACCATACTAATGTAAGATGTTAATAATAGGGGAAATGGAATATATTAGAACCGTCTTACTCTGTGCAATAATTCTGAAAATTCAAAACTGTTCTCAAATAAAAAGCTTATTGGGGTGCCTGGGTGGCTCAGTCCTTAAGCGTCTGCCTTCGGCTCAGGTCATGATCCCAGGGTCCTGGGATCCAGCCCCACATCAGGCTCCCTGCTCAGCGGGAAGCCTGCTTCTCCCTCTCCCACTCCGCCTGCTTGTGTTCCCTCTCTCACTGTCCCTCTTTCTGTCAAATAAATGAATAAAATCTTTAAAAAAAAAAGTTTAAAAATTTTTAACTGGCATCTTGTATTTTTGTTAGATCTGGCAACCCTAACACTTTTACTTTTAAATAATAATTAAATATAAAATATGAAAAAAATTACATTGATAGTTTGAGATTTGAGTTACATATGATTTCTCCTAAATATTTGATCCAAATACTTCATTTTCTATAAACAGTTCATTGTTTTCTTTTTAGGCAAGGCTCCAGCAACCAAATAGTTATTACACACAATATACTTTAATGTGGAGATGCTTTGCTTCTAAATGCCATAAACTTATCAATTGCAAGCAATTTCAGAGGCTAAAAAAACAAAACTGGTTTAAGTTTCTTTCTCTCTCTCTCACACACAGACCATCAATAAAATTAATCTCAATTTAGGTTGCAAACATCTCAAGTGGTTAAAAAAAAACCCAGTTATGAGAAAATCAGCAAGGTTAAGGCCCTAAAAGTAATCAGTTGCCTGGGGTGACTGCTAATTTATGTTGCCTGAATGGAAAACAGTACTGATTATTTTACTCTCCGTGTTGCTCCTCTGGAAGAAAACAACCTGTGGTTTGTGGAACAAGAATTGAGTCTGGAACAAAAATAGAACTGTATAATATAACAGTTTTATTTGAAGGTGAGCTTAGAAAAGATCACTTATCAAACAAACGACCCAAGGAAGATGGGGCTTTTAAACAAGAGAATGAATTTGAGAGTATTTGTTATTTTCCAGATACAAGACCACCAAATATACTTTGCACAACTTTAATTTCTGCTTTGCTGCCTAACAAAATTAGGAAGTTAGATTCCCATTGCTTAATACGTAAGTGCTGTTAATATGCTAGCCCTTGTAAAGAAAATAAACCTGTCATCATATGGCACTAGAAATTATATATCAGAAGTTATTGGGTTCCCTTATCTTATTTTCTACTCTAAATAGAAAGTCCCTAAAACTAACTGTATTTGTGCCCCCAAAAGATATACATGTCATAAATTTCACTTTGCAAACACATGTAGATCATTTATTTTGTGCAAAGAACTATGCTGAAGAGCTTTGGTGTGTCCAGAGGCAAAAACGATTCCTATGCTGTTTCTATTTGTGCTACTCAAAAAAAGTTTTGTACTTTTAGAGACGAGGGGAATCATACGTTAAGTTAGGCTTTTGTTTATTTATATCGCAGTGTCCCTGGTCTCCTGCAAAAACATAAGGTGAAAGCTTCTTTATAAAAAGCAGATGAATACTTTCAAGGACTTGGGTCCGTTCTAAAGCAGGACCGTGGATTCTTCAAGAGCTCTGTTCACAAAGAAGGGTTAAGTCTGTCAAAGGAGCTAAAAAGGGGTGCGTTTTGCTTTTAAATCGGACAGTTTTCCCGTACGAGCTCGGTGAGGTCCTGGTCGGCGCCCCAGAAGGCTGGGCGGCTCGCGTAGATCCGACTCCAAGGACAAGAGGCCGCGGAAAGAGCCCAGTTCTGATGGGCGGGAAGGGGGAGGTGGGTCCGAGCCCCAACGGTTACAGACGGCCTGCCAGGGTCTTAGTGACCTCAGACTGCCATCGACGCTGGCCGCGACCCTAATCTAGGAACTGTCGCCCGCACGCCGGCTGGGCGCGTGGCCACGCTGATTGCTGTCGATCTTCCCGGCTCGGGCTGTGCAAGCAGGCCGCGGCAGCGCCCTTTCGGTACTTGGAAAGCGCCGTTCCAGGAGAAAGGCCGCGAGGGCGGGGCTTGGAGCCGTGCGGGACTATTTCCTCATACAGTGGTCAGTTAGGGCGAGGAAAGGCCACCAAGGCGGAGCGCTAGCCACATGGCGCGACCCCGCCGGGCCTCAGCGTTGGCGGGCACGGAGGACGCAGTGTAGTGCGAGAAGCTTAAAGCCCAAACTGTGGAAGGATGGGTCAGCTAGCGAACGTTTCGCCACAGACCACACGCCTAAGAGGGAATTTGAGAACGTATGGGGGAGGGGCGGAGAGAACAGGCGGCTTGCACAGAGCATGCTCTAAGAGCCGTAAGTGGAGAGCCAGGCATGCGCTGTGAAGCCGGGGTGGGTTGGCAGCAGGGAGGGGCTGGCGTGAGCGGGGTGCTGTGTTTATCCGGTTTTCTGGGTGGGCGGTCAAGGCGCACGCGTAAGGGCGAAAGGCGGTGGAGTTTGATATTGGAGTGCGCATGCGCGGAGCGAGCCGGTGGCTCTGGGAGGGTGTAGAGGGGGCTCTTAGAGGAGAAGCAGGGGAAAAGGGAAGCGAAGGGAAAGGAAAGGGCGGGGGGAGGGGGTGAGAGTGTGCTCTGCGCATGCGTGCGGGCGCTAGCGACGACGGCGGCGGGGGAGTCTCGGGGATGACAGTGGCTTTGCCCGTTGGGGTAACGGTCGTCGTCGCCGGCAGGGCCTGAGGCGCCGCACAGTCCGCGGGATTTATTAAGGTCGCAGGAGCCCGGGCCCTACCGAGTTAAGAGTGGCGCGTGGAGTCAGGGTGAGGGCGGCGAGGCACGGGGGGAGGGGCCTGCGGCGGGGCCTTGCTGTGTGCTCTGGGCGGCGGCGGGGCCTGGCGGTGTGAGCTCTCGCCTCAGCTGCGGCCGGGCGGGAGCCGTGGGCGGCGGCGGCCGTCGTGCTTGGCCGAGGAGGTCTCCGTGTGTGCGGCGCGGAGAAGATGGCCGGGTAGTGAGGGGGCGGTGCTTGCGCCTGGTGACCTCGCAGTGAGCGACTGAGGAGCGAGGGGCGCCGCCGCGGCCCGACCGGGCCTGCTCCCCGCCCCCTCCCGCCGCCGTCGCCGCCGCCGCCGCCTCCGGCCCGCGCACTTCCTCCCCGGCCCTCCCCTATCGGGTGGGGGACTCTCCTGCCGGCTTTGCCACCTCAGGGAACAGCGGGGTTGTAACCACCGGGGCGGAGAGCCAGGCGCAGTCCGGGCCCCGCGTCCGATATGGAGAGAGCGGCGGCGGCCTCCGCCAGCCGCAACTGCAACATTCGCCGCCGCCGCGTCTTGGTGCACTAGATTGAGGAAGTCGACGCCCGAGCCGTCCTCCTTGCCGTCGCCGCTACCTCTGCGCCGGGCGCTGTGATGGAGTAAGGGCCCTGCAGCCCGTGCGAAGCGTGCCCGCCCCTCGGACCGGGCCGGGGCCTGCTCCCGCGCCCGCCCAGCTCGCCCTGAGGAGGTGCCTCCGCGTCCGGAGATGCAGCGAAGGCCGCCCGCCGAGCCGCGGGGCTAGACTGAGCGCCGAGTCCCGGCCCGAGCGCCGAAGCCCCCGCGTTCTTCGCTCCGAGGCTGCCTGGGACAAACTCGAACGCTGGTTTCTATCTTTCTCTTTCTCTCTTTATTTTTTTTGTGTCTGCAAGTCTCAGGGACGGAGGAGGGGCGCCAAGGCCCCATGTGTGGGAGGATTGCTTCAGCTCCACAAACTTGCACGGATTTTGGTTACTACTTTGGCCAGTGGTTCTTCTCTGATTTCCTCCGATTTGTTGCAAATTCGCCATTGTTCCCTGGCTGCTTACAAAGTTGGATCCGGAATTTCTTTTCAACCGGGAGCCAACGGTGTCGAAGTGTCTGCAATGAACCCCGTGAATGCTACTGCTCTCTACATTTCCGCGAGCCGCCTAGTGCTCAACTACGACCCCGGAGACCCCAAGGCGTTTACAGAGATTAACAGGCTCTTGCCTTACTTCCGACAGTCCCTCTCTTGCTGTGTTTGCGGTGAGACGCTTTTTATTGTTCCCTTTCAGTGCTTGTTTAAAAAAAATCTGGGCATTGGTAACAGGAACGGTTTGGCGGTGTGATGGTAGTTTTTATTAAGCTTTTGTTATTTGTGTATTAGTATACGGTCATTAGTTTCGTCAAAGGACTTTTGCCCGGCATTTCAGAAAGATAGCTCTTCTAAACCGTTTTGTACGGCGGCTTTAACGTTCAGAACTGTTAATTCGCCTCGGGTCAATTCCTTGCCATTTCTGTTGATGGTTTTATAAATGAGTGAAGTATGCTTGCATATTGGTGCTTTTTTTTTTTTCTTCAGCCTTTGCTACAAGAGCTGACAACACTTACCTTGGTGAAACGTGGTTAGGCCTGGTTAAAAAATGTACATGTGGCGTGTTTGCATTTCCCCAGACTGGTGTTATATGTGGGTAGTGGTATAATCTGATGCATCCACAGCCTGTGAACTCGGTGCAGAACTTTCCTCCGTGTTCTTCAACAAATGCTTTGACAGTTTGATGGTGAACAGTGAGCCCGGGAAGACTGATGGTACTCTTGTTTTTTAGCTGGTGGGATTTTTACAGGATTGTTCCTTGTTTTGTGGTTTTAATATGTTGTGACCTAGTAGACGGTTATTTTAGATGGTTGGTTTTTTTCCCCCAAAAATATTTTGTGCAGGGTAGGCTACTTTCAAGTTAGTTTTGAGAGGTGAAGGTATGCTAAATTGTCTAATGGAAGTGTCTCAAAGGTGCTAATAATTTGGATTAATTTTGTACCCATTATTACTTTTTAACTTTGCACCTTTTTTCAGAAAACCTGGACTGAAAATATTAATATGAGGGAAATGGGAACTGTCAAAAAAGAACCCAACACAACAGTGCTGTACTCCATTTCGTATTATTTTGCCCCAAGTTTTGAGGTTTTGCTGATGCACTTGTTTAGTCAGAACTTGAGAAATTCAGGCATTTCAGGTTTTCACTTTAATCTTAATTAAAAGAAATTTTGTGGCTGTAGTGGCTGAAGGAGGATACGGTATTCATTTGAGAATCTTGCATCATTTTCTGAATAGCATTGGGGCAAGGCACTGAAGGGGGTGCAAAGGAGGTGGAGATTGTGTTTTTTGCATACCAGGTACTTAATCTCATAAACATTTAAGTAACTGTTAGAATGTGATTAAGTGCTGCTGTGACTGGTAACAGACACTTAACACCTTTAAAGGGAAGCACTTGCCCTGGGCAAATCACCACTGCCCTGGGCCTCAGTTTCTTAATGTGTAAAATGAGAGCTTTGGGTTAGATTCCAGATTTCCTTTCAGCTTAAATTTTAGTACTCCCTTACCCCACTTCCACTTTTTACGGAGTGCTTCTTTTTATGTCTTAACAGCTTTTGATATTTTTTGAACTGAGGAGATAGAGCTCCTATAACTTCCTTTTCAACAAACCTTTCTTTTGGGGGGGATTGCTACTCTTGTGATGTATGGGAAAGAGGGCAAAGGGCAGCCCATCCTAGCCTGCTAGAACAGCAATAGCGAGTGATGTCATTATCCAGGTAACACTCAAAGATCTGGTAAGTCTCCTTTTTACTAGGGGCATGGGAATTAACTGCCTAATTTAAGGGTGAAATGGTAGTTTTGAATCATGTAGATGCTTGGGATTTTAAGTTCTTATTAATAGCTTCAGGATAGTTGTGATCTAATTGAACATTTTTCCAAATTCTAATGTGGGTTTAAAAAAAATGAAATTAAAGATAAAGCTACATTTAAAAAAACCCAGTTGTAGCTTTTTTTTAAAAAGCCAATTTTGGCAACACAAGGGGAATTTTTCTGACAGTGGGACTTTGCCATTATTATTCCTTTTTGTTCAAGCTGCTACTGCATCCTATGGAAAAGATTTGTGGTTTCTACTTTTACCCTAATTATAATTGAGTAGATGGCATAAATTTCAGCAGTCTGGATGTAGGTTCAGGCCTACCCTCTCTGACCGACCGCCCCCCCATCTCTTTGTACATAAGTCTGTGGTTATCAGGAGATATTTGAATTCAGTTATTTGAATTCAGAGCCAACATTTAATCATCTTTGTATCAGGTGTTGTCCTAGACTCACTTTTTTTCCTAGCTGAAAAGCATAAATACACTCAAATTAATAGGGCATGTGCAATCATATTTCATGAAGATAAGTACGTAAAAGTTTAATTCTATCTTCGTGCTGTAAATAGGGAGTTTGTTTCATCGGGTCCTCTGAAGTCTGATCCAATCCTACCTTTTCAGTCTTACATTTAACTGCTCTCATATAATTTCTGTGCTTCAGCCAGGCTGATGTTTTTGCCTTTTCAAACATACATGCCCTGTGTCTACCTTCTCTTTTCCCCGCCTTTATTCTCTGAAGTCTCTTCTGCCTAAAAATACTTCTTTTCTCGATGGTGTAACTCATTGATTTCCTCCCTCCTCAGTGAATTCTTCCTTGCTCACTGCAGCAAAAAGTTACATTTGTCCTTTGAACCTCTAACCGTTTGTCCCAGTCATAGGCACTTAGAGCTCTTTGGGTGCTGCTTTCATATCTAATTCTTCTGATATCTTAGGGAAAATTTTCTATTTTTTTGTACATTTTTGTGTTCCTCCTGCCAGTCACTTGCCTGTTGGTGTTTGTGACAGACTCAGAGAAGGAAAATGAGACTCTACAAACTTTGCAGTTAAGTTCAGATCTTGTTTCTTCTACTTTAACTTTTTGGCTCAGTTTCCTTTACCTACAAAAGGGGATAATTATACCTTCAAGTTTGTTTCTCTACATTTGTATTATATGTGGGCTTATTTTTTAAGTGGGGAAAAGCCTGTTTAACCCATGAGATCAAGTCTGTGGACTTGTTGTCTGGCACATATTAGGATGTGGTATCTGGCACATACTATGTGCTTAATATCCCACCCTTGTACAGATGTAGAGAAAGGTAGGAGGTGAGGGAAGAGACTGTACTATTGTCAGATCAATTATTGTCAAACCTAGATTATTCACTGGAACTATGGGTTTTGTATCATGGTTCTTTGAAATGTTAATTAGCTGATTATCACTGTTTATCAGTTCTTTTGTATATTTAAACTGTCTGAAACTTCTCGTGCATGGGATAGCAGTGCTCCAGAGAATTACTGTACTTTCTAGGTCACAGAAACAGTGACCAAGACAGTATTCCTGTGGGTACTATTTTTGTGTCCTTCCTTTCCCCTTGTTCTAAATGTTGGACTTTATCATTTATCAGAAAGTAGAATTTCTTTTGCTGGCATGAGATTTGATAAATTCTGTCCTAGGGATTTTAAGTTTTTCATTAAATTTTTAAGTCCTCAAACGATAGAACAAGTTTGGTATATAGAATCAAATCCTGTTAGAACTGGAAGGACATATTAAGTGGAAAAATATTAGTCTTTGAGATATTTGGAGTCCTGTAAGTTTATCATGTTTGAATCTCTACTAAGGCATATGGATATTTTTTTTGATGTTTTAGTTAGAAACAAGGTGGTTCTGACTTGGATTTATTGAATTGTTGTGAAACCTTTTGGACATCCAGTTTCTCATGGGAAGTTGGGGTACCTGGGTGGCTCAGTCACTTAAGCATCTGCCTTAGGCTCAGGTCATGATCCCATAGTCCTGGGATTGAGCCCTGGGTCGTGGGGGAGCCTGCTTCTCCCTCTGCCTGCTGTTTCCCCTGCTTGTGCACTCTCTCTCTTAAATAAAATTAAAAAAAAAAAAATGGGAAGGGGCTTTGATTAATGTTTCCCACTGACCTGGGGTTAACGTAGACTGATCAGGTTTTTGTTTTAAATGTTAAGGACTTAACAAAACCCTATCATCTTTTCTTACTATTTGTATTCTTATTTTCCACTAGAAAGGAGGTAGTTTTTTGAGGGTGAGAGCCTTGCTTCTTCTCTTGTTCACTCTTTTAGTCTTGTACCTGAGAGTTACTGGCTCAACAGGTATTTGTTGACAAGAGAAAGTCCCAAGGTGCAGATGTATTCTCAGAATAAAGCATATGCCTTAACTTTAAATAGATTAGCTCTATGAAAAATTACTTTTCATTTTCCTTTTTTTTCATTTGCCATTGTTTATGGACCCACATTGGAATTAGTGGGGTGTATGATCTCAAGAATCTTTTCTAGTTCTAGAATTCTGATTCTCCTCTTTTAGCAGAAATACTTTTTGACTGAGCAAACGATTTATAATTAACATGAATGAAATGTGAACACATAGTTTGGAGTGACTTATTTTAAACTAATCTTTTAGATGGAAGCTAAATTAGAAGGCCATTTGAACTTTTTAAAGATTTTACTTATTAGTACGCAAGAGAGCGAGCAGGAGCGGTGGAGGAGGTAGGGAGAGGGAGAAGCAGACTCCTGCTGAGCAGGGATCCTGAAGTGGGGCTGGATCCCAGGACCCCAAGATCATGACTTGAGCTGAAGGTAGATGCTTAACTGACTGAGCCACCCCGGCGCCCTTAAAAGGCTATTTGAATAATTGTACATAAATGTTATGTTAATGTTTTATACCTACATTTTTTCAAGTGTTTATTGATAAAGAATTTATTTTTATGTACTTATCACTGTAATTAAAATTTTTCATTGCAGTGAACATAAAATTTAACTGCTCTAAAGTGTATAGTTCTGTAATGTTAAGTATATTTACATTGTTGTAAAACCAATTTTCACAACTTTTTCATCTTGCAAATCTGAAACTATATCCAACTACCCTCTGCAGCCCTGGTAACCACCATTCTACTTTCTGTCTGAATTTGATTATTCTAGATACTTCATATAAGTGGAATCATACAGTATAGGTCTTTCTGTGATTGGTTTATTTAATTTAGCCTAACGTCCTGAAGGTTCATCCATGTTGTAGCATGTGTAAGGGTTTCCTTCCTTTTTAAGGCTGAATAATATTCCATTGTGTGTGTCTGCCACAAATGTCCATTCATCAGTTAATGGACTTTTGGGTTGTTTCCACCTTTTGGCTCTTGTGAATATGCTGTAGTGAAGTGGGTGTGCAGATAACTAAAGACCCTGCTTTCAGTTCTTTTGGGTGTATACTCAGAAATGGGATTGCTGGAATTGTGTACGGTATTTCCATTTTTAATTTTTTGAGGAACTTCCTTACTGTTTTCCATAGTGGTTACACCATTTTACAATCCCACCAGTAGTACAAGGGTTCCAGTTTCTCCACATCCTTGCTAGCACTTTTTTTTTTTTAATGGTAGACCATTCTTATGGGCATGAGGTGATGTCATTGTGGTTTTGATTTGCATTTCTCTAACGATGTTGATTATCTTCATATGCTTGCTGGCCATTGTGTTATTTTTGGAGAATCACTATCATTTTTTATCTTGAGAACTTACTCGTTATGTTCTTAATCTGTTTTAAATGCTGGACTAGAAAGATGAACAAGACACATGGTCACTACCCATATGTTGTTCAGCGTTACAAAGAAGACCGAGAAGTAGATCAGCAATTATTGGGGGAAGTGCTGTGTTAGAGGCATTTATATTATACCAAAATTTCAAGCATCATAATAGAACGCTTGTAAGTTTATTGCATGTGTAAAAGTTGCAGAAATTAACCATAAATGAGTTTTCCCCTCCATATAACTTGCTTTTGAATAGCTCTTTGGATCAAAGTTTAAGTGAACCTGATTGGTGTTAAGCAGTTTGGTTTACCAGGTTTTTTTCTTGGGACTTAAGTTCACCTGTTCTCTCTGGGAAGAATTCTCCAGGGAGCATTTATTTGGTAGGCTGGTAAGGAAGAACAGTAGTAATTTGAGAGAGTACATGAGAGGGGGGAGGGTTAGAGGGAGAAGCAGGCTCCTCGCTGAGCAGGGAGCCCAATGCGGGACTCGATCTCGGGACTCTGGGATCATGACCTGAACCGAAGGCAGTTGCTTAACCACCTGAGCCACCCAGGTGTCCCTGACTTTTCTCTTTTTAAAGATTAATATTTTTGTTCCCTTATCAGGAAATTAACTTAGATAAATTTAATTACTGTATATCTGGCCATTTTTCTTATTTTTTCTTGCTCTGACTCAGTCCATAATATTTTAGCATAATTATTTTCATTCACTGCCTTTGTACTCCAGAAACTTCAAATCTGCAGAGTTAGAATATCTCGTTTTCTCAAGTTGTTTTAATCTGGTTTTCTAGCTAGTGTATTTTGTTTGCTGACTTTAGTTGTCAGCATTTGTCCATTTTCTTTATTGTTATAACGCATAGAAAATGTGCACTTAAAATGCTGTCTGGTCTCAAATTTGAAAATACATTTTCTGGCAAAGTTGAGTAGTTTTGAAATTCTTTATGTAACAAAGGCATACCTAAAGTGGGGGTGGGTGGTCAGTGTATAACCTAAGGGCTTTTGAACTTCTGTCAATCCTGCTAAATGTCATTCCTGCTAAATGTCATTTCTTTGAAGCTTATGTCTATCTGATGTTCTGAAATTTGGGACTCTGGTCAGATTTAATATAGAAATCCAGGATCAGAAGGGAGCATTCTAACTCAGGCATCCTTGTGATTTCTAAATACCCTCTACAGTTAATCAGTTGGCTATCCGGCCTGTCACTGAACATATTCAGGATATGACATAGGATATCATATTCATCAGAAGCTGGGGCTGTCTCAGGTATCCCTTTGTGGTGTCATTGAGCTTACCAGCTCAATTTTTACATAGGTCTTACAAGGAAGATGTTACTAAATTACTCTTTATGATGAGAATTTCTGCCTAAAGCTTTAGGCAGAAAGGACCATAAATCAAACAGCCATTTCTTCACATCATATAATCTTTTCTGTATCATTCTTGAAAGTTAATCCAAGCCTTTCTGGAATATCTCTAGGGTAGGGTTCTAAATTAAATTCTACTCTACAAAATAACCGTATCATTGACAAGTTTTTAAAAACTTTCTTTCTAGAAAGTTCTTGCTTCCGCTTTGCCTAAGTCTCTTTTGTAATTGTCTGCCACTGATTTTTTTGTTGTTGTTGTTCTCTGGAACAATTCAGGAAGCCTTTGATAAAATTTTAACCTTCTACTATTGGAAGACAGTTTTCATGTCTTTCCTGAGAAGATAAGCATCACTAAATTACCTGTCCTGGAAGCATCCTGGTTTCAGTTTCTTCTAAAAGTGTGAACTTTTGTGTACATGCCCAGTATGGGTGGATGGGATTATCTGCTTTCACAATTGGGATAAATTACTTGATTTCTTTTTGTTTCATTTGTGAGATGAATGTGTTGGACTAGAGCAGATATTTGTTTGTGAATTTGGCTCCCAGACATTTTTTTTGCTTGGTTAAAAATTTACTGTGTTGGTGGTCAGCATTTTAAAGTCTAGAGTTCATGTAAAAATCCAAATTTTAGGTATCTCCTGGAAAATCATAAGGTCTGGCAACAGTGGATCTATGTTCCCTTGTGGCATGGCATCTCTGGCTGTAGTTGAGAGGAGGTTTGTCTTAGGGGTGGAGGTATGTCCTCTCCAGATTACCCTTGGTCCTACCTAACTTTTGTCATATTTACTTATTTTTTAAACTTTGGATGCTTGCTCCTGTAGGCATTTGGATTTGTAATCCTCAGGAATGGGAGATTTTGTGAAGTCTCTTGTTGTGTCCGAGACACTGTCTTGAGCCATAGAATTCTATAATGTTGGGATCTTGAATTAGTTTGTAAAACCTTACCTGGGTCAGAATCAAGATTGCTTTATTTTGTTATGCAGTCAGAGAACATTTGTTGGTTCACAGTATTTCTGGTCAGTTAAAACATTTTCACAAGTTGGTTGATAGTGTTGTCCAAAACTATTCTTATGATTATCCATTTTGTCAATTTTTGAGAGGTGTTGAAATATCTTAATTATAATTATGGATTTGTCGGTTTATCTCTGGAGTTTTATCTGTTTTTGCTTCATGTGTTTTGAAGCTCTTTTATTAGGTGCATGCAACAATTTTGAATATGGAATATGGTTAAAATAAGTTCAATTTTTAATGTTCTGCTCTACTAATTCTGTCATCTGTTATTTCGGTGTTTGCTGTTCACTGATTTTTCTGCTCATTATGGGTCATATTTTTCTGCTTTTTTGCATGCCTAGTTAATTTTGACTCAAAGCCAGATACTGTAAATTTTACCTTGTTAATATTTTACCTTGTTGATGGATATTTTTGTAATGTAAGTATTCCTTGTTCTTGGGATGAGGTTAAATTACTTGGAAAGAGTTTGCTTGTTTTTGAGCTTTTGTTAGGTGGGACCAGAGCTGCCTTTAGGGACTATTTTTTTCATACTACTAAGGCAAGAACCTTCTGATTGATTACTCTATTTGATTCATCCCTTGTGAATTAGGAATTTTTCTTACTCTTAATGATGGTAATAGGTGCTGCCTCTGAGTTATTAGGGATTGTTCTCTTTGCTCCTTTCTGGGGGTTCTTTCTCCAGCTTGAGGTAATTTCCTCATATACATGTGCTAATTACTACTCAAAGGACTTGAAAGAGACCGGGTATAACTCTTAACTATAGAGAACAAACTGATGGTTACCAGCATGGAGGTGGGTGGGGGGATGGGTTAAATAGGTGATGGGGAGTAAGGAGTGCACTTGTGATGAGCACAGGGTAATGTATGGAAGTGTTGAATCACTATATTATACACCTGAAACTAGTATTACACTGTATGTTAACCAACTGGAATTAAAAAAAAAGACCTATATTATTTCTAGCTCTCTTTCCCTGTGCAGCTATCTTATCTCTAGTACTCTGGAGAAATCAAGCTGTCTTGGCCTCCCAGCTTTGTCTTGTCAACTCAAAAATACAAGAATTCCAAACCCTAAATTACATTCTCAATTTTTTATTTTTTTATTTTGTTTTTATTTTTATTTTTTTAAAGATTTTATTTATTTGACAGAGACAATGTGAGAGAGGGAACACAAGCAGAGGGAGTGGGAGGAGAAGCAGGCTTCCTGCTGAGCAGGGAGCAGGATGCGGGGCTCGATCCCAGCATCCTGGGATCAGGACCAGAGCCGAAGGCAGACACTTAACAACTGAGCCACCGGGGCGCCCCGCATTCTCAATTTTTTAATCTATGTTAGCATTAATGAGTTTCCGAACAAGATACATCATTTTATTTTTTTTTTAAAGATTTTATTTATTTATTTGAGAGAGAGAGAGAATGAGAGATAGAAAGCACGAGAGGGAAGAGGGTCAGAGGGAGAAGCAGACTCCCTGCTGAGCAGGAAGCCCGATGCGGGACTCGATCCCGGGACTCCAGGATCATGACCTGAGCCGAAGGCAGTCGCTTAACCAACTGAGCCACCCAGGCGCCCAAGATACATCATTTTAGAGTAGTCACCAAAATGCATTTTTTTAACATAATTTAAATAAGATGTAGCCCTTGTTAGTTAGAAGTCAGAATTTGTAGGTTTTATTAAAATGAACTTTATAATATAATCTTTAATAAAATGCTGATTACATTTTTTTCCTTAAAATTATTTTATCACATTTCCCACTTAAATGATTAGAAAAAATACCCAGGAGTTCTTGTTACTGTAAAAGACGGCATCAAGGCAGAAAAGGTGAAAAGTATCTTCAGTGGTTCCTAATTCTGATTCTCTTTGTGCATAAGAATTACATGAGGAGGTTTTTAAAAATGTATATTCCTGGGCAGTTTCTCCAGAAATTCTGGAGGAGGCCACATAGGTGATTCAGTATTAACCCTGGGATGACAGTAGTGCTGTCTTGGAATTCTCCTCGTGCCAGGTTAACAGGTGCACTTAAAAAAAGAACACGTGCCAATAAATATAAGCAGTGCTGTGTTAAGCAAGTTTCTTGACAGTATTCAGTTTTAAGACACTGACGTGTTTTGGGATCACTGTCCAAGAGAATATGAGGACAAACCTGTTTATGCCTTCTGGTTCAGTGGAACGCTAGTTGGGAAATTTGGAACTGAATTTATATTGATTAATTTGATTAATGTTTGGTTGTTCAACTTAATTGTGACTAACTGACCAGCCTGTATTATCTTATTGGTAATAATTTAATATGAGACCAGTATTGCTTTGCTAAAATATGAAAATAATGGAATATTACAAAAGTGCTCTGTAACCACAAAACACTATAAAAGTCTCCCTTAAGTGATTATTAAGATAAATGACATCTGACTTTCTCTTTTAATTCTTATTAGAATATGAAACGAGGTATGACTTGAGCTTATGACTGTGTTGTGGTTCTGAGTGATTATACATCATCCATTTAATAATCTATGGTGTGTTTGGTTTTTTTAGTTTATAATAGTAGTTGACTGGTGAAGCTTATTACCTTTATAAACTATGACATCTCCAAGAGCATCAGGAAGTATTTTTCATAGTTTTAGGTTAACCAAAGACAAAGTTAAACTGAAGTTTAACCACTCAGATGTTTGGTAAACAACTTGGTTTGAGTAACATTCATACTTTTAAAAATGCAGTGTTTAACTGTTAATTTTCATTTCACAGCAGACTAGTTGTATTTCTTTTCCCAAACTGGAAACACAGATTTGTGTTTTTTCATCCCACCATTTCCCTGGCATACATATATTTAGCTGTCACTGGTATCATTGTAGTAGTACTTTGTTACTTAAAATGATGTAATTGATATAATGAATTTTTTAATAATTACTTGGTCAGGTGGCCAAGATACTTCGTTCTGTATCACCATTTTTATTTTTTTAATTTTTTTAAAGATTTTATTTATTTGAGAGAGAGAGAATGAGAGATAGAGAGCATGAGAGGGAAGAGGGTCAGAGGGAGAAGCAGACTCCCTGCTGAGCAGGGAGCCCGATGTGGGACTCGATCCCGGGACTCCAGGATCATGACCTGAGCCGAAGGCAGTCTCCTAACCAACTGAGCCACCCAGGCGCCCTGTATCACCATTTTTAGTGACTTACGCATATCTGTCATATTATTTCCTTCCTTATTTTTAATAAAAATGTGTATTTTTCTGTCATACTAGGGGGCTAATGGTGGGCTGGTGGTCTAGGGCGTAGCAGCTTAAATACTGAGAGAACTAAAAATTTCTTTGAAACCTTCTTTGTCCTTTGAACCTGTTACTATTTTGAGGCATGTATTTGCTTTTTGGTTTACTACTAAAATAAATGTGTGGAAGTTTAAGGGAACATATTTAAGTGATGCTCAATCAAAAGACCTGGATTAGGAATCTGTACTAAGAGGAAAATGGTGCTGTCTTAGGAGAGTTGTTCTCTGGTCTCAGATTCATTTCTCTTTGACTTGAGCCCATTATTATTTATAGTAGCACTCATGCTCATGAATTTTGCCTAATGAAAAGATTTTTAAGAGGTTTAGCCTTCAACATACGGCACAGGGTTTTTGCAAGACTAAAAACAGGCTTTTTAAGAAGAACAGTTGTAGGGACGCCTGGGTGGCTCAGTCAGTTGAGCATCTGCCTTCCTCTCAGGTCATGATCCCAGGATCCTGGAATCGAGTCCCACATTGGGCTCCTTGCTCTCAGCAGGGAGCCTGCTTCTCTCTGCCTGCCACTCCCACTGCTTGTGCTCTGTCTGTATTGATAAAATCTTAAAAAAAAAACTCAAAAAAGTTGTAATTGTCCAGAACAGTCAATTCCCTGTGCTTATTGCTAAGTGATACATATGATCTTTTTGTGGTATTGTCATTTTTGTTCTTAACTGAATTCAGAGATTTTTTTAAAAATTTTATTATGTTGTGTTAGACACCATACACTACATCATTAGTTTTTGATGTGGTGATCCACAATCCATTGTTTTCATATAACACCCAGTGCTCCATGCAGTACATGCCCTCCTTAATACCCATTACTGGGCTAACCAATCCCCCCTCCCCCCCTAAAACCCTGTTTGTCTCTCAGAGCCCATAGTCTCTCATGGTTCATCTCTCCCTCCAATTCCACCCCCCCCATTTTTCCCTTCCTTCTCCTAATGTCCTCCATGCTATTCCTTATGTTCCACAGCTAAGTGAAACCATATGATAATTGACCTCAGAGATTATTTTCTTGTATATATCTAGGAGATATCTTCTTAGTTATTGTTTGAAAACATATTTTACATCTTTAATTTTGGTGCTGTAATTCAGAGATGTAAAAAAGGTCTGAGAATCCTTTTTTAAATGGGAGTGGTAGGCTCAAGCACAGTGCTTGGCATATAGCTGAGCCTCAGAAATTATTTGCTTAAATGAGGAAAAGGAAATGCTTTCTTAAGTGAAGATAGCCTAAAACATTAACTCTTCATTTGGAAAAGGTGGAAAATGGAGGTACTTAAGATATTTAAATCAGTGGGTTGAATTATGGAAGGATTATTTTTGAGGCCCTATGTCAGACTTTTGACACTGGTAGAAGTATATTCTCCCGCTCTGTGTGTGCCTTGATACTGCTTTTGGAGACTGAATCCAGGCTAAACCATCTCATCCTTATTATAGGAATTTATTACATATTTACTTATGTTATACATATATGTTACATGTATTCACACATTTAAAATATACACAGAATTGCCAGTTAAGGTTTCTAATGCTGCAAATTCTTAGACTGGTATGTAATAGCCTGAGCTTTTTCATTGGAATCTCTTTACAGAGAAGATGGTACAATTTTATATAGCTTATGTGTTTGCTTGGAACATTTAAGGTTAACTTTAGAAATTGAAGTTGGTAAATGGAGAATCCAGGCAGGACTCTTGCAGCTCCAGTTTCTGTGCAGTAAGGATTTCCTGACCCTCACAAAACTATTGTTGAACGTTCTCCCCTTTGACTTTCCCTGGCTCCCGTTCCCTCACTATCCATTATTGCCAGTATCCATTCCTGTTTCTTCTTTTCCCCAAAAGGTTGTACATCTTATGGTTAATTATTGATTCTCCTATGGCCCAATTTTAGTGATCATTCTTTTTGATAAATGGAAGGAAACTAAAATTGTCTCTGTGCATGCCGTGGACTTAATAGCAGAAGTAGGGATGGTGCTGGTATAAAGAACTCTAGGTTGGGAATCAATAGATTCTGCTTCTATTCCTTATTGCCAGTAACAAGCTATTAATCTTGTGAAAGTCTTATCTTGGTTAAAATGCAACAAGTTAATTTCCAAGGTCACTCCCAATTCTAATGTGCTTTTTATGATTCATTGTATATTTATTAGGTCCTTGCTTATGTGCCAACACTGGTTTAAAGATAAAGAGATAAACAAGTTTCTGGCCTTGAATAAGTGAGACCCAGTGAATGGTGGCAATATAATGTGATAAGTGTTGTAATATATTGGAGAATGTGCTAAGTGCTTTTTTGAACAAACTGCAGGGTAAGAATCAAGGAAGGAAGAAGGACATTCTAGGAAGAGCAGTTCACAGAGGAATGAGTAAGCATTGCATGTTTTGGAATGGTCAGTAGTAGGTGAGAATGAGTATGAAGTTTGTATGGAATGGAATGGAGTATGGAGAAAGCTTAATGGTATGAAGTTTTGGGTGGGGAGGTTGGGTGGAGGCCAGATTCTGAAAGGCCTTATATGTCTTCCAAAGACTCTGGATTTTAAAGGCTGCTTGAAGGTGGTGTGTGTGTGTCTGTGTGTGTTTGGCAGTTTTTACGCCTTTATGAGGGGTTTTGAAAAGAAAGACATAAGCAAACTTGTGTTTTAGAAACATTATTTGTGATAGTGTGGAGGGTGGACTGATTGGAGCAGGTGATGTCGAGGCAGGAAGATGTTAGAAAACTTGCAGTATTTGGGGTGAGAAATGATGAGGGTTCAACTAAGGTAGTAGTCATGGGAATAAAACTTGAAGGGTGACTTAGAGGCTATATGCTGGATGTGGAATTCTGGTGAAGAGTCTAGATAGTTGGTACCAAGCTTATCTAGTTTGATTTCTGGGTGAATAATGTCAGCATCCAAGAGAATAAGGGATGCAGGAGGAGGAGCAGGTTTTTAGGTAGGGGTTTAGGGGAGGTATGTTTATTTTTGCTCATTGAGTTGTCTGTGGGTGATCAAAGGAGACATAAAATTTCTAGTAGGCAGTTAGATAAGTGGGTCTGGGGTCAGCAGAGATTTGAGCTGGAGGTAAAGATTCAGAAGTCACCAGTTTATAAATGGTAATTGAACCAATTTATGTGCAGATCACTCTGGAAGGACTGTGTGGAGCGATTTTTAACTTGGGGTGTCTTATCTTTCCAAAAAGGTTCATGATCCCCATGAGATTCTGTGCAACAGTTTGTGTCTTTGCATATGTATATAATCAGATTCTTGAAGGGGTCTGTGACCCAAGATTACTGTGGAATACTGGAATAGAGTAAGAAGGATAGATCTTAATACAGAAACATGGGGAATACTGAAACTAAGGAGAAAGTAGAGGAAGAGGATGTAAAAGAGGTGGAGGAGACAAGTGTTAGGGGAGAAGGAAGGAGAGCATTTTAAGGAAGAATGAGCAACCAGAAATGCACATTGGTTTGGGATTAGCAATTTTTACCGTCTATTAGAAGACTGAATCTAGGGAAATACTTTACGAATACCTGGAGGGTACATTGCTATCGGGAAGGAAGGTTGAAGGTGAAAGTAGAGGGTATGAATACAGTTAGGTGGGTAACTGAAGGGAGGATTGGAGCCAGAAGCAGTAGAGGAGGGAAGGATTATCTTGGAGGAAAGAGGAAAAGGGTATAAATGGGTGTGTAAGTGTGTGTGTGTGTGTGTGTGTGTGTGTGTGTGTGTGTGTGTTGGAGGGGAGTGGGTGTGGGGAGAATGGGAGGTGGGGAAAGAGGGAGAATATTTAAATATGTAAAGCCTTTGGTAATTTGGAAATGTGAAAATATGAGGGGAAGTGGAAACATGCAAGTATTGGATTTTATTTTGTAACTTAACATAGAAAATGTCAACATACAAAATAGAGCTCTAATATACCTATCACCTCAACAATT
The DNA here is from genome assembly GCF_003265705.2 of Callorhinus ursinus. NCBI lineage: Eukaryota > Metazoa > Chordata > Mammalia > Carnivora > Otariidae > Callorhinus > Callorhinus ursinus. The sequence goes on from NW_027397063.1 coordinate 115,737,939, forward strand.
AATGATATCCAACCTTAAGACTTTTGATGCATTCTTTATAGGTCTTGCTATAAAATCTTAGAATCATCAAATTTTAGAGCTGGAAAGAACCTAGATACTTAGTCTCTTTATAGCTTTAAGAAATAGAGGGCCAAGGCACTTTTAAAGGCACAGCATTATTACATTTTTTTTTTACTCAAAATTGATGAGATTTGGACAGTTACAGAATTAACTAATTATAGTGGATGCCCTGTATGCATTACTCAAATCCCCACTTCAGGATTGAAGGACTTCATTCTGTTAATTACTGGGAATGTTGCTGGGGCTGTCAAACCTCCCTGGGAATTGCCCTTGGCTTGAAGAGAGCCAAGCCAGGCTCACATCCCCTTGGGAGTAGCCTCCGTCTAAAGACTAGTCCATTAAAGACCTGGCTCCCTTGCCCCCATCATGGGACATCTCTGAAGTGCCATCATAGTTCCTAGCTTCACTCACACCTTCCAGTGGGGTCATCTGAGGCCTTTGTTGTCATTATATTCCAGTCTAACTTGTTCTTCCTCTGCTCCTTCCTTTCTCTGCTTGCAATAGTCCTGAGTGTGCCCCAGGTAAACTCCCAGGACACTAAGCTCTCTCCGGAGAGTTTGAGTGCTGTGGAACCTGACTTGGAATACTGAACTTTAACATTTCTTTTGAGGGCGCCACATGATCCCAGGGTCCTGGGATGGAGTCCTGCATTAGGCTCCCTGCTGAGCAGGGAGTCTGCTTCTCCCTCTGCCCCTCCCCCCTGCTCTTGGGCTCATGCTCACTCTTTCTTTCTCTCTCTCTTTCAAAAATAAAATATTTAAAAAAATAATAAAATTTCTTTTGATTTGTAATGGATCTACTAAACTTTAAAGGATTAACATCTACCAGTTTTTCATGTTTCTGAGACATACCCAGGCAAATGTTGATAGAATCATGTAATAATATGATAAAAGAAATTTTATAGTGCCAAACATAACAGAAAAAAAATTGATCATTAGGACATGTTTTAGGAGGTAACAAAAAGGAATGAATACTTTCTTAAACATGTTGAACAATCTTGTCATTTAATTAGCTTCTTTCCCCTTGCCCCCTGTCATTCATTGTGTTTCTGCTTTTTATTGCCTTTTGTAAATTAAAAGTTGACCCCCCCATTCAAGGTCACACTCATGTTTTCATTGATTTTTTTCTTGAGAATATTTAAAATATGGCCACATTTTTTTTTTCCTTTTTTGGTCATGCTGTAGAGAATGGAAACCTATAAAGTATATTTGAAATAAATATGGTTAGATTGAGTCTTCATACAAAAGACTTGCCCTCATGGTTCAGGAAAAATGTGCCTAGCAGAATCCAAGACTGCATTCCTAAACAGAATATTTGATTTTCTGTCTGCAGCATTTGAGAGTGCCTTTTCAAGATCAAATGTGCCACCTGTCATGAGTCACATGTTTTGTCATTGCTATAAGTTACCATCCTGTTTTGGATCCAAGAGCTTCAGAGCAATGTGATTTGGCTGGCAACAAAATTCTTACTGCTTTTATTTTATTTTATTTTTTTTTTTTAAAGATTTTATTTATTGGGTTGCCTGGGTGGCTCAGTGGGTTAAGCATCTGCCTTCGGCTCAGGTCATGACCCCACGGTCCTGGGATCAAGCCCCACATCATGCTCTCAGCTCCGTGGGGAGCCTGCTTCTCCCTCTCCCTCTGTTGCTCTCCCTGCTTGTGTTCTCTTTCTCCCTCCCTCTCTCTCTGACAGATAAATAAATAAAATATATATTTTTTTGTTGGAGAGAGAGCGAAAGAGCACAACTGGGGGGAGGGGCAGGCAGAGGGAGAAGCAGGCTCCCCACTCAGCAGGGAGCCTGATATGGGACTCTATCCCAAGACCCTGGGATCATGACCCAAGCCGAAGGCAGATGCTTAACCGACTGAGCCACCCAGGCATCCCTCTTATTGCTTTTAACAAAGCTTCCGTAGTCAAAAGTGATTGAGGGAAGGCTTTAGAGTCAGTAACTAACATAAGTGAACCTAGAAAATTCCTACTTAAGAACTTTTTTTTTGAGTACTTTAACCAGTACTTTAAGTACTATTAAGTTTCTTTAGTAATGATTTTAAGAAATTCTCATGGAATATAATGATTCCATTTTATCAAGCAAAGTTTTGTCATTTATTCTTTTCCTCCCTTTCCTTAGAACTTTAATACGATTTTCTGGTAGCTTTTTATTGTCTAATTGGTTTCAATATGGGTCCACTTGTTGGGAAGCAAATTTAGGTTGTTGTGGAAACATTTAATTAGTATATAGGAATGTATCTTTTATGATATCCTTTCTATTTTATGTTGCTTGCATTATCAGCAAAAGCAGAAAACTGCTTCCTGTCTTTTGTAGTATGCCACATATTTTACATCTGATGGGTTCTGTACTCTTTTTATTTTTCTCTTTCATTATTTTGGTAAAACTGGTTGAGAGATTATTACAAAGGTTGATCTCCCCCCCACCCCAGATATTTTCCCATATATCTGTATATATTGTAACTATTTAAGTATTGTAAAATTTATGTGTCCTTGTGGATTCCTTGAGTGTTTAATACTCTCATTTCCAAGAATGCTTCTTGGAGAACTGTTATGATGGTTTTATTTTATTTTTTTATTTTTTAAAAATTTTATTTATTTATTTGAGAGAGAGAATAAGAGACAGAGAGCATGAGAGGGAGGAGGGTCAGAGGGAGAAGCAGACTCCCTGCTGAGCAGGGAGCCCGATGTGGGACTTGATCCTGGGACTCCAGGATCATGAGCTGAAGGCAGTCGCGTAACCAACAGCGCCCCTGTTATGATGGTTTTAATCATTACCCATGGCCTGCCTATGTGCTTTTTTTACCTTCTGATAGTGGTATTTCAGGATGTTGTTCATGTGAGTCTTGGCTAATTTTTCCTGATCCTCAAGTGTCATCTCAGATACAAGTAAGGTTTATGTAAAATTACTTGCATTATTTGAGGTTATTGATTAGGCAGTCTTTGTTGCTATAATAGAAGCATTTCAGGGGCGCTTGGGTAGCTCAGTGGGTTAAGTGTCTGCCTTCGGCTCAGGTCATGATCCCAGGGTACTGGGATCGAGCCCCTTCATCGGGCTCCCTGCTTAGGGGGAAGCCTGCTTCTTCCTCTCCCACTCCCCCTGCTTGTGTTCCCTCTCTCACTGTGTCTCTCTCTGTCAAATAAAATTTTTTTAAAGATTTTATTTATTCATGAGAGAGAGAGAGAGAGAGAGGCAGAGGGAGAAGCAGGCTCCCAAGGAGCAGGGAGCCCAATGTGGGACTCAATCCCAGAACCCTGGGATCATGACCTGAGCCGAAGGCAGATGCTTACCTATCTGAACCACCCAGGCACCCAAATAAATAAAATCTTAAAAAAAAAAAAAAAAAAGCCTTTCCAGGAGTGGGAATTCTGGAGAGGAGATGGTGGTAAATACAGAATGTGTTGGTTCTGATAAATGCTCTTTATGTGCATATGGCATTTTACTTAGAATTATAAGATACATTTTTGTCAAATGCCAAAATTAAGCCATTGAGATAGTTTAATAAACTGTTTTCCATTTTTAATTGTTTTCATTTTACTGAAATTACTTTCATTGGGATCATTTCTTTTCCATATAAACTCTAAAATGAGGATTAATGATTCTTCAGTTCCTTTGTTGTTATTCGTCTAATTTGTCTATGTTACATTTTAACCTTTTGTAGCTTTTGCCATTGTAGATTTTATTTTATGATCATTATTACTGCCAGTTCCGGTATTTACAGGATGATTTTTTAGTCATTAACAAATTTTGCTAAACATTTGAGTCATTATCAGTTTTACTTTTTCTTGTGTCCCCTCTCCACACCCCCTACACTTAATTTCCTCCAATAATCTGGTGAAAATATTAGTGGAGTTAAATGCTGTCACAGTTAAAATGGAGAAGCAGAAAGATCTTCCTTTGGACATGAGTAAGATCTGATTTACTTGGTAGTCTATCGTGTCAACATAAGATTTATAGTATGGCCACTTTCACCATTGGTATTTTGAAGTGAATGGATTGCCAGTTGCTTTTTAAAAAATTGGGATCAGTTATGTATTTCAGAGTTTGCCGAGAGAGTAATGATATTCTTGTTTGCGTATGCTAGGGAGAAGTGCATTTTCCTTGAATGTAGAAGAGGCGACCTGATTTGAGACCTCGTTACAGTTGGTTTGCTTATTTATTTTGGCGCTGTGGGTCTTTCTCTCAAACTTAAACTGCTCTGATGCAGTCAGTGGTTCTTGTCTGTGGTAGGGGTAAAATGCATGGCAGCCAATCCAAGTACTAGCTTTGGTATACTAATACTGTAATGATTTGAACGATCTGTGTTAAATCCATTTAATAATGGGGAAGTTCTGTGGCTAAAAAGCATGTTTATTCAGAAAAGTATAATTTATAAAATGTGTTTTTGATAGCTGAATTAAAGCCCTTTTCTAGTGCTTTAAAAGTTAAAGCTAAATATGGTTTAAAAATTATTTAAAAATTGTTGATTTAGGTGTGATAATGGCATTGTGGGTTGCAGAAGAAAATGTACTTTGTAATGATTTATACTGATGTATATATAGGGGTGAATTGATGTCTGGGACTTGTTTGAAATACCTAATGAAAGGGTAGATGAAGCAAATGTAGCATAATCTTGATAATTACTGAATCTGGGTGATATATATGGAGGGTAATTATACTATTTTCTCATTTTGTCTGTTTGAAATTTTATTATAGTAAAAAGTTTTACTGGGGCGCCTGGGTGGCTCAGTTGTTAAGCGTCTGCCTTCGGCTCAGGTCACGAGCCCTGCATCGGGCTCCCTGCTCGGCGGGAAGCCTGCTTCTCCCTCTCCCACTCCCCCTGCTTGTATTCCCTCTCTCGCTGTGTCTCTCTCTGTCAAATAAATAAAATCTTAAAAAAAAGTTTTACAAAATTAACATTAAAAAAATCTGATATTAAGTATCTTAAGTAAATTAATTACCAGCAGCTGCGTATTCCCAGAATTGCTATTGTGGTAAACTAAAACTAAGACTTGGTCTCAAATTATAAGTGACTGATTGGGGATGGAAAAAGTTAATGAGAGAGAGAACAGATAAGGAATTAGTAACTTTTTTTAGGTGAGGAGTAAAAATATTTAGTCTTTAGTCTTTTTGGGTCAATATAGCATCATTTAATATTGTTTAAGGCACATAGTTTCAAATTCATTTAGTTACAAGACAACTTGTGTTATGTAAAGGAAGAAATTCCTGTGATACATTGCAGGCTAAGGATTCAAGGCAATGCAGTGAGAAATTATTTTGTTATAAATATTACATTTTATTATTAATTTATTTTTTAAAGATTAAAGTAGAGAGCCTGACACAGGGCTCGATTCCAGAACCCTGAGATCATGACTTGAGCCAAACGCAAACACTGAATTGACTGAGCCACTCAGGCACCCCTCACACTATACATTTGTAAAGTCTGAGATGTTTGGGTTGTTTTTTTTTTTTTTTTTTTTTTTTTTAAGAGAGTCCGTACGCGGGGCCCTTGGGTGGCTCAGTTGTTAAGCGTCTGCCTTTGGCTCGGGTCATGATCCCGGGGTCCTGGGATCGAGCCCTGCATCGGGCTCCCTGCTCGGTGGGAGGCCTGCTTCTCCCTCTCCCACTCCCTCTGCTTGTGTTCCCTCTCGCTGTATCTCTCTGTCAAATAAATAAATAAATAAATAAATAAATAAAATTGCATTAAAAAAGAGTCCGTGCGCTGGGGGGCGGGGGTGGAAGGGTGTTGTTGGGCAGAGGGAGAGAGAATCCCTAATAGGTTCCACACCCAGTGGGGAGCCCCTCGCAGGGCTGATTCCAGAACCCTGAGGTCATGACCCCAGCAGAAATCAAGAGCTGTTTGCCCAACCGACTCAGCCACACAGGTGCCCCAAGATGTGTTTTTTTGAACAGGTTTATTTTTTTGTACTTGGATGTGAAAGTATATGGAATATGATATAAGGTAAAACTAAACTCCTCAAATACTCCCCAGTTTTTACAGTACAGTCTGCCAATGAGTGACACACTTCCCCTTGACTCAGATTGCCCACCCATTTTATTTTCTAGGATAAGATGTATTTTTACAATTCTAGAAGTGTTATGTAACATTTCTTAATTTTGCAGGGAGGAGTTTCCTTAGGGACGGACATATAATAGATATAGGCTGACACCCAGCTGTTAAAGAAATCTATGAATCTTCTAGAGGGGAGGGGGGTGCGGGGATGGGTTAGCCTGGTGATGGGTATTAAAGAGGGCACGTTCTGCGTGGAGCATTGGGTGTTATGCACAAACAATGAATTATGGAACACTACATCAAAAACTAATGTATGGTGATTAACATAACAATAAAAATTATTAAAAAAACCAAAGGGCTACAATAAAAGCAGCAATATTGGGGTGCCTGGGTGGCTCAGTTGGTTAAGCGACTTCCTTCGGCTCAGGTCATGATCCCAGGGTCCTAGGATCGAGTCCCACATCAGGCTCCCTGCTCAGCAGGGAGTCTGCTTCTCCCTCTGACCCTCTTCCCTCTCATGCTCTCTATCTCTCATTCTCTCTCTCTCAAATACATAAATAAAATCTTTTAAAAAAAAAAGCAGCAATACTGTTAAAAAATCTATGAATCTTTTACTTTCTCCCTCCTATCACTGGAGCTGCCTTTGTTATGAAGTGTAAAGAGAACCCTTTGGGAAGCCTTTGAGGGTTAAGATGGTTAGCTGAGTGCATAAAACAAGTTTGGTATAGGCATCTTTAATGGTGGGTTAAAGTTTCAAATATTTGTGTTGGGGAATGGTTGGGCAGTCCAACAGGTAATGAGACTGGGTGATTGAAATTCTTAAGAACTCAGTAGTGGTGGAGTTATAAATTGATAAATGAGAATGTGTTTTGTAGCCTCTTCATTTCTCAGTATTAGGCATACTCTACTAATACCTCAGAAATACAAAGATGTGTACGGTGTAAATCCTTTAAGATGCTTGGTAGTTTAGGGGAAGTTTTGGTTGAAGTGACTGGTGAAAAATCAGTGATAGAATGAAGGCAATCCTTACTTACCACTTAGTTTGTACAATTTGCAAATCATTAGGGGTTATAAAATGATGACATTCAAATTACATTGTTTCATTTATTAGCTGCATTTTTTCTGTAAAGAGAAACTTTCCATCCATGATTGGGTTACTTGGTGGTATAATTCATATATACTTAAATCAGAATAAACACTTGATGCTAGCTCTTTATTTACCACTTTTCAAACCAGTGAGCTGATTCACTGGCATCTTGAAATGGATTTTCCTTCCTTTTTTTCTTCTTCCCTTCCTCCTTTACATCCATCCATGAACTCAGAGATTTGAACTTTTTAGATATGCTTCATTCCATTGCATTTATGCACGCTCAGATTTTCTTATGTTTGGCCAGCAGGAACCTCTTCTGGTTTGCTCCTAAGTCCCTTTAACACAGTCCTGATCTTTGATAGTTTCCTTGCTTTCTGGTATAACAAGGTAATCAAAACTCATCTAATTTATGTCACAGATCTGGAATCAGTTATTTGTCCAAGAATCTGTGATTCCTTTGAACAGGAAATTGTTTTTTGGTACATTATCTGAGTTCATTACTACTGGGGTTAGTCCCTTGCTTCCAGGCTTTTTCAGTATGTTGTGCTAGGAAATACGCATGTTTAAGATGAAAACATGAATTCATACTGACAAATCCAATTGAAATTCCGAACTACAGGATTTTTTGCTTAACGTTTTCTATCTTACAACTTCTTTCTTCCTACCAAAAAAAAAAAAATCCAGAATTTCGAGGACATCGGCATTTACTTTATCTGACAGTAGACATCAACACCTTCATGGTAACTGACATTACCATCACCAGTGTCATTACTGAAAAACAAAACTAGGATGCTAGCTAGGATCAGTTTTCTGTGTTACAAAGTCATTTAAAATAGTTAATCTCGGGAAGCCTGGGTGGCTCAGTCGGTTAATTGTCTGCCTTCCGCTCAGGTCATGATCCCCAGGGTCCTGGGTTGGAGTCCTGCGTCAGGCTCCCCACTCGGTGGGGAGCCTGCTTCTCCCTCTGCCTGCTGCTCCCCTTTCTTGTGTTCTCTCTCTCTGACAAATAAATAAAATCTTTAAAAAAAAATAATCTCTGGTTATACCATCAATTTTATATAAAATTAAAGTTACTTTGCTTTTCATTTTTATGGGTTTATTTATTTTTTAAGGGTTTTATTTGAGAGAGAGCACAAGCAGGGGAGAGAGGCAGAGGGAGAGGGAGAAGCAGGCTTAGGGAGTCCGACATGGGGCTTGGATCCTAGGACCCTGAGGCCAGGACCCGAGCCGAAGGCAGACCACCTGAGCCACCCAGGTGCCCCTAGGGGGTTTCTTTTAGAATTTTAGTTTGTTACATAATTATGTAAAATATTTATATGGTTTGAGAATTAAAAGCTGCAAAACACGTTAAACCCAGAATAGTCAACCTAGTCCTTTCCTTTTTTACTTTGTTCAGTCTCTCCTTCCCAGTACATAAAGTATTTTTTTAAACTTAACGTTTTATTCATTTAAGTGCATACATATGGGGGCTCCTGGGTGGCTCAGTCGTTAAGCGTCTGCCTTAGGCTCAGGTCAGGAATGGGATCAAGCCCTGCATCGGGCTCCCTGCTCAGCGGAGACCCTGCTTCTCCCTCTCCCACTCCCCCTGCTTGTGTTCCCTCTCTTGCTGTGTCTCTCTTTGTCAAATAAATAAAATCTTAAAAACAAAACAAAAAAGTGCATACATATGTATCTGTTTTTTCATATCCCCTACATCCTGCCTTAAATAAAGTCAAGGGTACTCTAAGAATTCCTGTATTAGGTAGAAGGTTGGATTACATAACTATTGGTGCTTAAGTTTGTTTTTTTTTTAAGATTTTAGAGTTGTGCAACCATCACCCTGATATGATATTAGAACATTTTCATCACTGCTGAAAGTTCATTGTGCCCACTTAGAGTTCTGCTCCTGGTCCCAGCCCTAGGCAACAACTAGTTCTGCTTTTCTGTCATTTCTAGACATTTTATATAAATGAAATAATCCAATAATGTACTCTTTTGCATCTAGCTTCTTTCACTTAGCATGCTTTTGAAGTTAATCATATTGTAGCATGTACCAATAGTTATTTTAATTGCTGAACAGTATTCCAAATATGAATATACTACATTTTATCTTCTCACCAGTTGATGGACATTTGGATTGTTTCCAGTTTTTGTTGTGAATAATGCAGCTATGCATATTTCACATACATTTATATGGACATATATTTTCATTTTTCTTTGAGATGAAAGCTCCTTGAATTGCTGGTTTGTAGAGTAAATGTATGTTTAACTTTCAAACTGTTTTCCACTGTGATATACGCTTTTACATTCTCACCAGTAATACAGAAGGGTTCCAGTTTTTCCCCATTTTTGCCAACTCTTGGTATACTGTCTGTCCATTTTGAATTTATCCATTCTAATAGGTGTGTAAGCAGTGTGGTAAGGTTTTACTTAATGATATTGAGCATATTTTTAAATGCTTATTAGACACTCTTTTTGATGCAGTGTTTATTCAAATCTTCTGCCCACTTTTATTTATTTTTTCCCGAATCCTTTTATTTAGTTTTTTTTTTCAATTAACATATAATGTATTATTTGTTTCAGGGGTACCGGTCTATATCATCAGTTTTACACAATTCACAGCACTCACCATAGCACATACCCTCCCCAGTATCCATCACCCAGCCACCCCATCCCTCCCACCCCCCTCCACGCCAGCAATCCTCGGTTTGTTTCCTGAGATTATGAGTCTCTTATGTTTGTCTCCCTCTCTGGTTTCATCTTGTTTCATTTTTCCCTCCGTTCCCCTATGATCCTCTGTCTTGTTTCTCAAATTCCTCATATCAGTGAGATCATATGATACTTGCTTTCTCTGATTGACTTACTTTGCTTAGCATAATACCCTCTAGTTCCATCCACATTGTTGCAAATGGCAAGATCTCATTTTTTGATGGCTGCATAATATTCCGTGTGTGTGTGTGTGTGTGTGTACACAGACACCCCATTTTCTTTTTTTTTTTTTTTTAAAGATTTTATTTTATTTGAGAGAGAGAATGAGATAGAGCATGAGATGGGGGAGGGTCCGAGGGAGAAGCTGACTCACTGCTGAGCCGGGAGCCCGACGCGAGACTCGATCCCAGGACTCCAGGATCATGACCTGAGCCGAAGGCAGTTGCTTAACCAACTGAGCCACCCAGGGACCCCAACACATCCCATTTTCTTTATCTGTTCATCTGTTGGTGGACATCTAGGCTCTTTCCATAGTTTGGCTATTGTGGACATTGCTGCTATAATAAACATTGGGGTGCATGTGCCCCTTCGATAACTATGTTTGTATCTTTTGGTTAAATACTCAGTAGTTCTTTTGCCCACTTTTAAAATTGAGTTGTCTTTTTATTGATTTGTAGGAAGTGTTTTTAATATGTCATGTTATAAGCCCTTTATCAGATAAATGATTTGCAAATATTTTTTCCCATACTGTGGATTATCTTTTCATTTTCCTTTTTTTAAAAAAGATTTTATTTATTTATATGATAGCGTGCACAAGCAGGCAGAGGGGTAGGCAGAGGGAGAAGCAGACTCCTCACTGAGCAGAGAGCCTGATGTGGGGCTTGATCTCAGGACCATGACTTGAGTCAAAGGCAGATGCTCAACCGACTGAACCACCCAGGCACCTTTATCTTTTTGTTTTCTTTTTTCTCTTTTTTTTTTTTAAAGATTTTATTTATTTATTTATTTGAGAGAGAGAATGAGAGATAGCACGAGAGGGAAGAGGGTCAGAGAGAGAAGCAGACTCCCTGCTGAGCAAGGAGCCCGACATGGGACTCGATCCCGGGACTCCAGGATCATGACCTGAGCCGAAGGCAGTCACTTAACCAACTGAGCCACCCAGGCGCCCTATCTTTTTGTTTTCTTAATGGTGTCTTTTGAAGCACACATTTTTAATTTTGTGGAATCCATTTTATAATTTTTTCCCTTTCACAGATTGTGCATTGATGTCACATAAAACACTTTGCCCGGCCCAGAGTCATGATTTTTCTCCTGTGTTTTTCTTCTAGAATTTTAGGTCTTACATTTAGATGTCTGTGATCCGTTTTGAGTTAATGTTTGTGCATGTTGTTAGGTAAGAATCTAAGTAGTTGTTGGTTTTTTGTTTTTTGGCATTTGGATATCAAATTGTTCGACATGATGTGCGGAAAATACTCTCCCTGTTGAATTATCTGGGCACTCGTCACACACATCAGTAGACCATAAATGTAAGAATTTCTTTCTGGACTCTCTGTTCTGTTCCATTGATTTATATGCTTATCCTTTTGCCATTGCCACATTGTTTTGATTACTGTAACTTTAAAGAAGATTTTGAAATTTGGTAGTGAAATTCCTCCAAATTTGCTCTTTTAAAAAATTGTTCTGGCTATACTAGGTCCTCTGATTCCATAAGAATTTTAGAATCAGTCAGTTTCTTTAAAAAGACATCTGGGATTCTCAGAGATTACATTGAATTTATAGATCAACTTGGGATAAATTGTCATCTTGTTTTTGTGGCCTGTTTAACCTGGGCTTATGAAACTTCAGGCCTAGTAAGAACTGAGCTGTTTGCCTTCTCCAGCTGGTTAGCCTCTGAGAAGTCACTTTTCAGTGATCATGTTTCTGGAGCTCTGCATCATCCCTCTGCACTACTAAATGGACTGAGCCCCCTTCCATCACAGCAGCTTCTGGTCTTCAGGGTAATACTGATGGAACAGATGGAAGGGGAGAACTGGGCAGCCCCAGACTAGAACACCACAGATTCTCACTGTTGTTATGTGAAAATGAGCAGTTTTTCAAACATATAAATGCTTCTCAAATGGTTTTGTCTTTGGTTGTGAAAATGACTTGCTTTGTCAAAAATTTTCAGGTTTATAGTTGCTTTTAAGGGAGAGGGTTTGCTGATTTCACTTGGCTGTAGCCCAAAGTGTCTTCTTTCCCATGCCTGAGTCTTTTTTTCTTTTAGAGAGAGAGAGCAAGGGCAGGAACACAAGCGGGGGAGTGGGAGAGGGAGAAGCAGGCTTCCTTCCTGCCAAGCAGGGAGCCCGATGTGGGACTCGATCCCAGCACCCGGGGACCATGACCTGAGCCGAAGGCAGACGCTTAACGATCGAGCCACCCAGGTGCCCCCCATGCCTGAGTCTTAATTACATAATTTTGTTTGAGAAACAGGTGCTACTTTGGGTTTATTACTAACTGTTTGTCCTAATTTGGGAACCAAGAACAGTTGCTTCTTTGTGGAGTAGGGTGGAAATAGCAGTTGCATCTAGTTGCTCTCTCTTTTTGGTACATAATCTACACAGGTCATTTATAATTTGGGAGACCACTTTCACTTTTATATGATATTGCTGTACTTAGGATACTTGTGGTTTATGACTAGGGTCATTTTGTATTTTGTCAGAAGAATTTGAGTCTGATAGTATGCCCTTTTTTCCTTTTGATATATTTACATATAATTCTTTTTTGTCATTGCATTTTGATTTTTTGTAGGAGAGTTTGAGTTTAATGTATTACTCCCTTTTCTCTTTCAATAAATGAACATAGTTCTTTTTCATCATAACATTTCAGTCTTTTCAGTTTTAGATTAGTATATATAATAAAATGGTTTGAAATTATACTTTTTTTGGTGAAGATGCCTTTGTACTGATTAATGCCCCTAAACTATGTTTAATGAGGGTAGGGACTAAGTGTCTCTTGCTCGTATCTTTTTCCCAGTGTTTAATACAAAATAAACAGCATGATTTTGTTCAGTATATTGTAGCATTACCGTGTTGTATTGTGTTAGGTTGAGGTTCCAAGGGTTTTAAGCCAAGTTTGTGCTTTTGGTGACTGATCTTCACCTCTTTATAGCATTTGGAGAAGAGGATAAAAAAGTGGACCAGAACATATGGTTTGGGAGAGAAATACAGAATCAGGGAAGATTCTGGTTTGAGATGAAAGGGGAATATGGCATGGAAGTGAAGTACACTATTGAGTATTTTTCCATTTCCTTTAAGATACATTTTTTGTTATCTGGTCTGGTGAGTTTAACCCATCTTAGTTTTAAAAGATTACTTATAATCTCAACTTCAGTATATGAAATTGTATTTTTACTAAAATCTTTGCTTTCCTCCTTTTTCCCTCTTAGGACATTTGCTACAAGATCCTATTGCACCCACCAACTCCACCTGCCAACATTATGTCTGCAAACCTTGTAAAGGCAAGAAAATGATGATGAAACCTTCATGTAGCTGGTGCAAAGACTATGAGCAATTTGAGGAAAACAAGCAGTTAAGCATCCTAGTGAACTGCTACAAAAAACTATGCGAATATATAACACAGACTACATTGGCACGGGATATAATAGAAGCAGTCGACTGTTCTTCTGATATTTTGGCTTTGCTTAATGATGGATCATTGTTTTGTGAGGAGACGGAAAAACCCTCAGATTCATCCTTTACTTTGTGTTTAACACATTCCCCTTTACCTTCAACCTCAGAACCCACAACTGATCCTCAAGCTAGTTTATCTCCAATATCTGAAAGCACCCTCAGCATTGCTATTGGCAGTTCTGTTATCAATGGTTTGCCTACTTATAATGGGCTTTCAATAGATAGATTTGGTATAAATATTCCTTCACCTGAACATTCAAACACAATTGATGTATGTAACACTGTTGACATAAAAACTGAGGATCTGTCTGACAGCTTGCCACCTGTCTGTGACACAGTAGCCACTGACTTATGCTCCACAGGCATTGATATCTGCAGTTTCAGTGAAGATATAAAACCTGGTGACTCTCTGTTACTGAGTGTTGAGGAAGTGCTCCGCAGCTTAGAAACTGTTTCAAATACAGAGGTTTGTTGCCCTAATTTGCAGCCCAACTTGGAAGCCACTGTATCCAATGGACCTTTTCTGCAGCTTTCTTCCCAGTCTCTTAGCCATAATGTTTTTATGTCCACCAGTCCTGCACTTCATGGGTTATCATGTACAGCAGCAACTCCGAAAGTAGCAAAATTGAATAGAAAACGATCCAGATCAGAAAGTGACAGTGAGAAAGTTCAGCCACTTCCAATTTCTACCATTATCCGAGGCCCAACGTTGGGGGCATCTGCCCCTGTGACAGTGAAACGGGAGAGCAAAATTTCTCTTCAACCTATAGCAACTGTTCCCAATGGAGGCACAACACCCAAAATCAGCAAAACTGTACTTTTATCTACTAAAAGCATGAAAAAGAGTCATGAACATGGATCCAAGAAATCTCACTCTAAAACCAAGCCAGGTATTCTTAAAAAAGACAAAACCGTAAAGGAAAAGATTCCTAGTCACCATTTTATGCCAGGAAGTCCTACCAAGACTGTGTATAAAAAACCCCAGGAAAAGAAAGGTTGTAAATGTGGGCGTGCTACTCAAAATCCAAGTGTTCTTACATGCCGCGGCCAACGCTGCCCTTGCTACTCTAACCGCAAAGCCTGCTTAGATTGTATATGTCGTGGCTGCCAAAACTCCTATATGGCCAATGGGGAGAAGAAGCTGGAGGCATTTGCTGTGCCAGAAAAGGCCTTGGAGCAGACCAGGCTCACTTTGGGCATTAATGTGACTAGCATCGCTGTGCGCAATGCTAGTACCAGCACCAGTGTAATTAATGTCACAGGGTCCCCAGTAACAACGTTTTTAGCTGCCAGTACACATGATGATAAAAGTTTGGATGAAGCTATAGACATGAGATTCGACTGTTAAATCAGTGGGTCTTTAAACCTACCTCTGGTAGGGAAATAGCTACAGTTTTACGGCAGCTATGGTTTTGTTGGTTTAACTTGCCGGAGCTCCTGCATATAGATCACTTGTATCAAGTGTTTTCATTGCTAAGTTATATGTGTTAGTGTCGGGGAAATAGTTTGCAGATAATGGAGGAGTAACCCTACAACTATATGTCCTTAGTTCTTACAGAACCTCATAGTTTGAGAACAAATGCTGATGCAACTGATTTATACAAAATGAACTTTGGCAAGGAAAATAACATTAACCTCATTGTTTATGGTCATGCTTTGTGCATAATCAAAGTTTATGATTAAATGTAAGGAAGTGGTATCTAGTCAGTCCATAAAGATTGTGCTAATTTTTTGTGAAAAAGTAGCCATTAGTTCAGGGGACTCAGTGCCACCTTCAGATGCCATTGATGCTTCTCTGTTGAAAAGCTGATGTGTCTGGCTCAACCTTTGTGCTGACATAATACCATTTCTGATCATGAAAATTGGCTACTGGTGTATGTAGCAGTTCTTAAATCAGCAGTATTATGAAAGAAAATTTGCCCCTCATTAGAATGTTGAAATCTGTCTTTTAAAAAGTGAACTGAAGTTCCGTCAAGATGCAGATGTTTAGCTGTTTATGACCCTTCTGAGTTTGAATAACTTTTAATAGTTAGTCTGACTCATTTCTAGGGAAAAAATTTCAAAATCCTTCACTTTTAGCAGTGTTCTAATTAGATAAATGAAGTGGAGAAGAGCAGTTTTATTCTGAAGGTAATTGAATTTAGACTATAGGATGTGACAGAATTTTAAAAATTATAAAAATTTTTATTTAGAAATTGGGATTTATTTAAAATAATTTTGAAATAATGCCCCCAAACTTACCCAGGTTTATGCATTATATTTATTACTATTGGCCACTTAATTTGATTTTTTTTTTTGTTACCTCTAATAGTTTCAGACGTTATTTTGAATAGGCTCCTTTTCTCTTTTTTGGGGTGCTATTCATTATGAAGGCTTCTTTATAGAGGCCAAATAAAAAATGCATTTTTATGAAGTCTGTGCATTTAGGTAGGTTTGAAGCTAGGAGGATTTTCTTTAGAATGCTCTTTTGCATGTAAAGCACAAACTTGTATTTCAGTTTAAATGCATGTCTTCCCTTTAATTTTTATGGGGAAGACAAGTGAGTCACAAACATTCTGTTGAAGGGAAATCTAGTCAGTTGCTTGAAAGAGCACAGCCCAAATAAAACAAGGACTGACTAGGTTGTAAAGAAATGACCTTATGATTTAAAAGAAGAATTGCTGCTTTGACAGTGCTTAAAGAAAAATACTGCTGGAAAATTTCTAATTTCTACTACGTTCACCATCTCTCATGAGATCTGACATATGTTGAAGTTTATGTTTTGATTTGGCACACAGCATGTTCAATGATGGTTACTCACTTAGTACAAGACATGGAGAAGAAACCTTTGGACACAGAGCAGATGACACCTCCTTCTGTTTTGTAGTGTATCCTGGTGTCATTTTCTGTGAATGTGGTCAGGTAGAATTGTTTTTGTTGTTGTTGGGCTTTCTTTCTTTTTTTTTTTCTTTTTTTTTTTTTTGTCTCTTTCGGTGGGGTGGGGGTGGGCTAAAGCCATAGGAAGAAAAATGTGATGTATGTGTCCAGTATGTACTATTTTGTTTTTGTTTTGCAAGAAGAGTTGAACTATTTTTGATAACAAGAGTAAATGGTGGAAAATGCTTCTTAGTTGTCTTGTCTCTTTATTTGCTTTCCAAGTTTTGGACTTTTATTTAATTCCTCTAAGTGTTAGCAGTGTCTTATGAAACATGTATTTGCCTAAAGTTTGTAACAGTTTTGTGTTGAACCCAGATGCCCTGCTATATAAACTTGTAAATCTGTTCTTTATTCACTAATGATCACTGCAAAAATGACTAGAAATGAGATTGTACACATGGATGATTAGGATATATTTTGCAAATCTCCCAAACTTTCCTAATATTATGATCTTAAAATTCAGAGTACTTTATTTCTTCCCAAGTTTGATAATTTTAGTTTTGTGTTTTTTTGATGCATGGGAGGTTGGCAATATAGACAAATTGGAAATCATTAGTATGTGAGGGCCTTGATTGTTATGTAATTAATATTGCCAGTGATTAATTCAGGTTGTTTTTAGCACAAGTTTCTCTTTTTTATGCTGGTATTCTCACTGCCACATTTTTGGAAACCTGTATTACACCTTAAATCTATCAATAAATATTAGTTTTCTAATTCTATGTTGTAGAATACTGAGGAGTTTGGGATAGTATGCTCTGAATGGCCTATATTATATACATTTGGGGAAGAATAATACAGTGCCTTGATTTTTGCATTGTTTTTCTTTATACCATGAGTTATTTAGGAATGCTGACCAATGGCTAACTAGGGATGATTGAGAAGTTATTACTGCAGTAACTGGATTGACTTTATCAGGATTTGAAACCATCAAAACAATAACAACTTTTAATATGACACATTTTCATTTGTTCTTTTGAGTCTTTGTTATTAACATACATCAAATGATAGAAGTGTTAGAACTTGGTGATTTATCTTTTTGGTTAGCTTCAGTAAGTCTACACTTCTGTGCAGAGCTGTAAT
Organism: Callorhinus ursinus; assembly: GCF_003265705.2. NCBI lineage: Eukaryota > Metazoa > Chordata > Mammalia > Carnivora > Otariidae > Callorhinus > Callorhinus ursinus. The sequence goes on from NW_027397063.1 coordinate 115,755,440, forward strand.
ATGGTCCTGGGATAAAGAATTCCTTTTATTTTACTGTGATCTTAGTATTCTTGAAACAACTATATGGTGACCTTGCTGAAGAAAAGTAAAAGTTTTACAACAGATGAAAAAAAATTTCCTTTCCCATATCATAGGTAACAAATATAAAATGTTTTAGAAAATACTAAGTTGAAAGTATAGAGTCAGAATCTAATACTTGAATGATAGTTTAACTTTTCTCCCTCCTTTCTAAAAAATTAGGTTTTAGGTACCCAAATAACAATCAATTACACATTCTTTTAAAGGAATACATTATATATAAGGCTAAAAGTACGTAAGGCTAAGGTCCCTTTTGATCCCTGTGAACTTACCGTTCCCTGTATCTAGTCCTCTTCCTTATTCCTCTGAAGAAAATAATTTCTCAGTTATGAGGTTTGTGTTATCCTTCTAGAAATTCCTTTATGATTTTCCCAGTGGTTCAAAGAGTTATTCTTTGAAACTCAAGTTTGTTTACAATGTTACTCTTTCAAATATAAAAATGAGGTGCACGTGTGAATAAAACCAAAAGTGTGTAGTGATTACCTTAGTGAATGTGGTTCATATTTGACAACTTGTCTCTTTATTTAGTTTTGCAAAAAGGGAAAAACAAAAACAAGTTAAATCATGCAGGTTTCTCCACCCAAACACACTTTCATAACATTTCCAAAAGTTGAGCAATGACTTACCTCATTTGATCAATCTAGAATTTTATAAACACTTTGAATCATACACAATGACATAGACAAAATGCAGGGAAAATACACATAATTTCATTAGTTTGAGTACGTTGGCAATTAATGTTTTGCTGTGAAACTCATTTTTCATTGAATAGCATTAACACTATGATAACCCTCAATTTAATTTTTATTAAGCAGCCTGGGATATTGTAAAAACTTGAAATTTCCAGTTGGGCAGTAATGATTTTATTCATTGAGATCTTTACCAGAAAGTGAAATATATACTGTCCTAGTTCCTTGGAATTCACATTTCTTGCATTCAACTCTTAAGAAAGGACTACAGTGAAACACTTGTGTCTGAAAATAAACTTTGGGTGACCTAAAATAGCTTTATCTTAAATGGAATGATATTGGTAGCTGTTACTTTTTATAGTAATTACTTTTGAAACCAAATACAGACCAAAGTAAAAGCAAGAGGATTTCAGTAAGGAGATACAAGGTAAAAAGGTAAAAGCCAAGTAGTAGTTAAAAAAAAAAAATCCAATGTATATTGGAAAATTAAATTTTTTTGCTTTTTGCTGATGAGTCTTAAGAATAGTTTAGATCATTATGGATAAAAAAAACCTTTAAACCATATCTGGCTTCTAAGAAAAATACTACCTTTTTAATATTTTAATCTGAAATTTAAGTAATTGCTCTCTCTCCCTGGTAAAGGGTGGATGGAATAGATGGTAAACTTCACATATCACAAATACTTTTAATCCTAATTTACTAGTGTGTTTGGGTTATTACATGTAGTGTTTCCTAAAAATTTAGTCATTTTTAAGCTTTTAGTTTGTGAAGTATTGGATGCCAAATTTTAATATTTATCACTTAATGTAACCATTAAATGGAAGATTAATTCTGATATGAAAAGTAAAATAACAGGCAACAGATACTGAAAAAAAAACTATTACTGTACCACTTAATGGTACATTTCCTAAATTGCACTTATCTCTACTTTTTGCCTACCATAGCCCAAGGTTTATTTCATTTTTTGACTTTCACATCCGTAAGGGGGAACCAAAGCAGATTGGCAGGGGACACTATTCTGACATTTAGGACTTGTGGTTAAAGCAAAAAACCCAGGGGAAAGGGTGATGACTGGCACGGATGTTAAAGTTTCTTGCAGGTTTCTTTCATTTACACTATTAGAAATGTCCATCCATTTTCATAGTTTATTTTCAGTTTTATCTTTAAGGATATTGTAGAATTTGGCTGCACTGTGGCTTGCTGAAAAAATGTAAAATTCTGTAATGAACACATCTACCACTACAGTACAGATGAAACAGGTTTCCTTTATGGATGGCATCACTATTTTCTTCCATTTTTGTGATAAATTGAGGTGGTGGGATATTTGAAATAGTAGTTCCTTTTCAATATGAAGGGATAATAGATTGAGGCCTTTACTGTGGCTTAGTCTAATATTCAGTGATGAAAGGAATACATCTGGTAAGAATTTTTGTATATCACTGTCTTCAAGTAGGCCTTTTAATAGGAAGTACAGATAGGGTATCAACTAATTGGGAGATAATAAGTCATTCAGTAATTCTCCACAAATGTTAGATAAAAGGAAACTTTTTTTCAAGTATGAGTCAAATTCTGTACTTAGAAGTTTTTTCATCATGTTTTATATAAGATCCACAGGATGGGGAGAGATTATTCAGAACTTGCCAGCAAGGTTGGAAGGCCCAGTGGTTACAATACCTGAGGATGTAAAGTGACTAGTAGTTTGGCAGGTCATTGTGAAATTGTATTAAGTAAGTTCAAGATCTTTGAACTCCAGTACACATATTTAAAAAGTCTCTGAGATGTTTTGGCAGTGCTTTTATTACCAGGGGTAAGTCACTTCTGGAGGCCCTTAACTGCTTTTTTAAGTTCCAGAATGTTTTTGACCAAGTTTTCTGCAAGTAAAGGTTTCTTCTGGGCTCCATAGGAGCCCTGAGGGGCCTCAGGGATGCTGGACAACAGAGGCAACTCCTGCTTTTGTGCAGAGAACTGTGCTTGGCACTGTCCCCGAGATATCCTTGGTACATTCAGGGGTGAAGAGTGCTGATTCACAGACTTTGGAAGGTGTATATCACTGATTTATTTGGAGGAAAAACTCTGCAAGAGGTTTGAGGCAAATTGGAGGAGTCCCCCAAATTGAGTATGTGTATCCAGACCTATTGCTTAAAAATGTTTTAAAGATCCTAGTGCAGATACACACTTGTAGAAATCAAAGCCTTTAAAAAGCAGTACGCAAACTGGAGCATCTCCACAAGAAAAAGACATTTAAAATACGTATCTCTCTTTCAAGACATTGGCAGCTACTCTTCATCCACTGACTGAAGCTTTCCACATTTCTCTGAAAGGCTTGAGGTTACTATTTTACTTTTATTGCCTTTGTTTCCAATTTCAGAGGGAGAGACAGGTTCCTCTGTTTCATAATCTTCAAAGGAGCTGAAAGAACAAACAAAAGTGAGTTACTGATTTTTTTTTTTAAATGTCAATGTTTGGGTAGGAGTCAATATGGCAAACTAGGGACTGAAGACCGCCAGCTTGCAAAAAGTACCCTCAGTTGCTAAATGACAGCTATAAACAACTAAGCAGTGCTGGAGAAAATGCTTCCATCAGAAAACATATTCTCCCTGTTCCTTAAAGCTCAAGTTCATGGTAGAATTTGTTGAAAATGTGCTGTATCTAGCTTTCCCTAGGAACACTGGTGGGAATGAGAACATATTATCGATGGGGCTAGATTGGGGAGGGTGTGAGGTCCATAAAGTACAAGCTTTATATGAATGCCTTGATTGAAGTGGCTTCCATGCAGAGTGGGGAACATTCTCACCCCACAAGTGGCTTTATAGCTTCCACGGTTTCCAAGAAGTACATTTATTTTACTTTTTTAAAAAGATTGATTTGACAGAGACAGTGAGAGAGGGAACACAAGCAGGGGGAGTGGGAGAAGCAGGCTTCCCGCAGAGCAGGGAGCCTGATGAGGGGCTCGATCCCAGAACCCTGGGATCACAACCTGAGCCGAAGGCAGATGCTCAACAACTGAGCCACCCAGGCGCCCCAAGAAGTACATTTAAATGTGCAAGTATATACATAGAGCAGATTAAAGCCCATTCATGGATTTCCTTACATTCTTTACAGAACTTCACAGCATATTTCCTTTGCTTATTCCCCTTAGAAGTTATTGATATCCCCTGAGTTCCATTATCTTCTAGGCTATGCCTGAGGGTGGCCTTAGGCAGGGACAAAAAAGTATTTTATCTAGTGGGAATGATGGCTGCTTGAAATATTAAATTGATAAATACACTGAGGCTACATCTGGGCCCAGAAAAATATACATGATAATTACCAATGTCTTACAGTATCTGGTATCATCAGCTTAATCTTTTCATCCTTTGCGAGGACTTTACACAGTATGTGCAGAAATTTCTAGACATATAGTCCCTTCATCAAAAAAGATACCAAGGCTGTCTAATGAGGAAAAATATGTTGAGGCAGGTATGTCTAGTAGTAGAGGTAATACCTATTCAACTTTCTAAAACATTTTTGAATAGAGTGTAGAGAATGTTAAAAAAAAAAAAAGCCTATCTGATGTTTGGAAAACTTATCCTTGAGTACCAATTTTTGATCCTATCAAAAATTATTTACAACTTCATTTTGCAGAAATAGTCCATTCTGTACTTAATTTCTGTTTTCACTCTTCCCGCACCTCCTTGAGGCCTCAATGTAACTGGCATCTGCTGGGTAAGGAGGCACTAGGGAGGGTACTGCTTTAATGTAAGTGAGGCAGGGTTGATGGCTGAGCCTCCCATTTCTGGAACAAAATTCTCAAAAGTTAGTTCTAGCAATGCAGTATCAGTTACTGTGACTGCTTATTTCCTGTCAAGAGTGGAAGACATTTTCTTCCTCTTGGTGCCCAAACTTACTGAGCTCTCAGGATCTTCTCAGTGCAGATCTGCGAGTAAGTTAGGCCTGAACTGAGACTCAATAAATATGTGAGCTTCTGTTCCAAGCATGAGCCAAATGCTAGGAATACAACGGTGAAAAAGAACTAGCCCCTTCCTCACAGAACTTGTACCCTAATGGAGGCCATCTGGACTAATGGTAAAGTGTTTAGCCTTAGAGCATGGGCTTTGGAAAAGTCAGGTTCCAATCTCAGTTTGATCACTTAATGTGATTTGGGGCATGTTACTTAACCCCTCTGCATCAGTTTTTTCAACTAATGAGTTAATAGCAGTTCCTACCCCTCATAAGGGTCAAGTGGAGATTAAATCATAAACTCTTGGAAAATGTTAGGTATTATTCTCATGATAGAGAAATGCTGAGGCTTACTGGAACAGGATGGTGACATCTAATCCTGCATTGGGGGGTAGGTTCACATATTTTGTGTGTCATTTGTGAATAAGATTTTTACAAGAGACTATTTTTTCCCACTGTAGCCTCATACCAGAAATGGGGTTTCTAGTAATGGATTTGATCCAATCTAGTATAGAAAAGATATTCCAACACCCTGTGTGTTGGTTATAGTGGAATATGACCATTATATCTTCTATACTTTAAGGGCACCAAGAGCAGTACTATGCACAGAGACTTTGGAGGAATCTTCTGGATTGAGGGAATTCATTTCAGAACCTTTTATCAGTGTCCTGGAGACTTCTCCTACTCTAACTCAGTGTTTCTCAAATAGGGGTGATTTTTCCCTCCTGGGGGCATTTGGCAATGCCTGGATGCATATTTGATTGTCAGAACTGAGTAGGTCCTCCTGGCATCTAGTGGGTAGAGTTCAGGGATCCTACCTACATCCTACAATGTGCTAGATAACACCTCACAACAGAATTATCTAACTTAAAGCATCAGTGCTGTTGAGAAACCCTGCTCTAACTCTTGCCCCTTCAATGTCAGTGCATCCCAGGATTCTGGATTAAGGTGTTCTTGTTTTGTACTTCCTGGACAGTCAGTCTTTCTTAGGGCTTTATTCATTGCTTGTTTACCTGTGGTTTCTAAATGTTCATGTCCAGCCTCAGCCTCTTTCTAACCTGGAGACTGCCATGTATCCAACTGCCTACTCTATGGCTCTTCCATTATGGCAGTATATACAAAGCTGAACTCATCCTTCCCACACACCTGGCTCTACCATAATCTACCCACTTAAAGCCAGAAATCCAGTGATCCCAAGTTTCTCTTCCCTCCTCGTTTGCCCTACCTTCAAATCTAGCCAGTCTCTTCTACCATTTACAACAATACATGGACACAATCTTGCCTCTCCCTCCCTATTGCCACTGGTTTAGTTCAGGGCACTATATTTTCATTGCTTGGATTATTGCAATGGTTTTCTAACAGCTGGTCTTCCTGCCTTCACTCTTGTCACATACTCTTTGCTGTTGCCATACCAGGCTATTTATCTTGTCAAAATGGGTTATGGTCTTGGGACTGAATGCCACTGTACATGTTCTTTGGTGGCTTGCAGTGCCTTTACCCTTTGGTTAACTTGTGTTCATCTTTTAATCTGAGATGGCATTTATTTTATTTTTTTTAAGATTTTATTTATTTGACAGAGACAGAACACAAGCAAGGGGAGTGGGAGAGGGAGAAGCAGGCTCCCCGCTGAGCAGGGAGCCTAACTGGGGCTTGGTCCCAAGACCCTGGGATCATGACCTGAGCCGAAGGCAAGATGTTTAACAACTGAGCCACCCAGGCACCCCCTGAGATGGCATTAAAAGGTTCTTGATTCCCAGTGCCTGAGTAACCATCTTTTTTTTTAAAATTCATTTACATAATCTCTACATCTGATGTGGGGCTAAAACTCATGACCCTGAGATCCAAAGTCACATGCTTTTCCGACTGAGCCAGCCAGGTCCCACATCTATCTATCTATCTAATCTATCTATCATCTGTCTATCTAAATTTTTAAGTAGGCTCCATGCCCAGCACAGAGCCCAAAGCAGTGTTTGAACTCATGACCCTGAGATCAAGACCTGAGCTGAGATCAAGAGTGAGACGCTTAATTGAGCCACCCAGGTGCCCCATTAAAATTTTTTTAAATTTAAATTCCAGGTAGCATACAATGTAATATTAGCTTCAGGTGTATAATATAGTGAGATTCATCACTTTTATACAACACCTGGTGCTCATCACGACACATGCACTCCTTAATCCCCACCACCATCTCTTATTTAGATGTCTGCAAGGATTTCCTTATTTTGTCTCCCTGCTTCTATTCTTTTTTTTTTTTAAAGTATTTATTTATTTATTTATTTGAGAGACAGAATGAGATAGAGTACATGAGAGGGGGGAGGGTCAGAGGGAGAAGCAGACTCCCTGCTCAGCAGGGAGCCCGATGCGGGACTCGATCCCGGGACTCCAGGATCATGACCTGAGCCGAAGGCAGTCGCTGAACCAACTGAGCCACCCAGGCACCCTCCCTGCTTCTATTCTTGTATACCCCTACTGATCTGAAGATTACTATCTTCAAAAGATGTAAGTGGGATTATATTACCTGCTTGTTTAGCTCTTTTTCAATAGCTTCCTGAGGCCCTGTATGATCTGGCCCCTATGAATCTTTCCAGCCACATTTTCCTCTGTTTCTCATTATATTCCAGCCATAGTAGTCTTTTAAAATGTCCTCAACACATTGTTTCCTGCCTCAGAGCCACTGCATATATTTCTCCCTCTACCTAGAACATTTTTGCTCCCTGGTTTTTTCATAACTATTTCCTTCTCAACCTTTAGGTTCTCAACACCTCAGGAAATTTCCTCAGCACCCTAAATTTCAAGTCCTCTCTCCATTATTGGTTCACTCTGTTTCCTTCACAATTATATAATTGTCTTCCCCACTTGACTCTAAAGTGTCCATTTTCCAACTCACTAATTTCCTTGGGCTATATATAGTATAGTGCTAGGCACTAGGTGCTCAAAATGATGAATAAAAACTGATGTCCTAATGCTCTTTGTGAAGCGATGTGTCAAGTTGTCAGGGAAGGCTGGAGTATAGTGAGGGTGCAGAAGTCCTCTTGAAGTCGCTGAAGTCAGAACTGTAAGAGTCTAAACTTTATCCTGTTCTCTAGGAATTCCTGAGGGCACAAATGAAGATTATTTTATGAAGTATTCTATTAATTAAACTGGCTATTTTTGAATGAATAGCAGGGTCAGAGGATTGAAGCAGAACTCCTAGGATTCACAAATAGTTCACTAAAAAGCCTAGGTATCAAATTGAGAACAAATTATTTAACCTAGTATAAGGGAAAATAATGGGTATTTTTGCTAGCAATATGTTGCCTTTGGAAACCTGTTTCTCTTAAGTAGTTTTTCCCTCTCAGATGAGCAATTTCTGGGCAAAAGTATTAAGGCTGGTTCTGCATATTCCTTGAATGAACAGAAATAATGACTGGCACATATATGGTCTAAAAAAGGAATTATGTGGTTTCAGGGTGTTTCTGGGAATTGTGGTTTGATTCCATTTTTGGGATTCTATTTGCAGGGGTAAAGGGATAGAGTATTTGATTCGGGGTTTGTGTCTGAGGAAATCTAGGACACCTGGTGGCCATAAGCATAGAATAAAATGTTAAACAGTTCTTTAATTTGGAGTCTATAATGCTTTAGAAATAGGAGAGGATGAGTCTTACCTTTATACTTTTAAATTCTAACTTGCTTATATAAAATAGATTAACTGAAATACTTTAGAAGTTGGATATTTGGTTCAGTGCATTTCCTTGTTGACTCCATTCAGTAACTAGAAAATCTTTTGTTTCAACTCTTGTTAAAGTTTCTTAATAATGTACCATCCACTTTCTTGCCTCAGAAAGTTGATCTCATTTCATTTTTGATCTCTTGCAGTTCCCTAGGGTCATGAGCTATCAGTTGTTTATTCTTATTTAGTTTGAATGTAGATAGTATAAAAATTTGGGTTAAATATATTCTAATTATGAACTTGAAGGGAGGGATAGGGTTTCATTCATTTTTATTACTAACCACAGTGCCTGGCACTGAGTAAGTACCAGTGAATCTCTACTGAAATAAATTAAAATTGGGCTTTGACTTGTAACGTTGAATGCAGGAAAAATTAAAAACATATTAAATTCAGGTCCACAGAAAGGTGCTGTTTACTGAGCACTATAAAACATGATTCAGAACTATTTTACTTGTAAGATTATAACACGCTTTGGAGTATTAATTGCTGTCATTCCTTCTTTTTCCCTTCTCATGCCCCAGTATCCATCCACAGTACCTCCTTCTCTCCATTATACCTGCTCCTCTGTTAAAGTCTCCCACCTTGTTGAGCACAGTCAGACTCCACACAACCCCTTATTCCACACTTGACTCTTACTAGCTGCATTCCTGGAAGATCATCTGGTGGGTTTTGGGTTGGTCTTCTTTGCCTATAGCACCTTATTTTCCAGTGCTGATGGAAGTGTACAACTCTTACAAAGAGTAATTCACATAAGTTTATATTTAATATAAAGGAAAAAACTACTTTTAAAAACATTCAGGAGTAAACAGGTTTAAATTTTCTAAATGTCCAATAATAGAGAAATGGATGGGAGTTATTGCTTGAGAGAACACTTCTGAAGCATTGAAAAGTCTTGTTTTTGAACATGCTAGTAACATTAAGCATCAAAAAGAAATACATTGAAGTGTAAATAATGGTTATTTCTGGAAGACTGAACCAAGGGTGATTTTAGTCTCTTTATATTTTCCAATTTTTCTGCAGCAAGCCTCTATTTCTCTACTAATCAGATAAAGGCTCTCAGAATAAAAAAATTGTTTTTAACCTAGGTTAACAAATGTAAAGCTGTTGGTAAAACACCAGAAAATCCTGTAAGAAATATTTTAAAATAATGTATTCTTTTTTTAAAAAAAGATTTTATTCATTTATTTGAGAGAAAGAGAGAGCACGAGAGGAGGTAGGGTCAGAGGGAGAAGCAGACTCCCACTGAGCAGGAGCCCCATGTGGGGCTCAGTCCTGGGACTCCGGGATCATGACCTGAGCCAAAGGCAGCCACTTAACCAACAGAGCCACCCAGGCACGCTGATAATGTAAAATATTCTTGACTAAATATGTGAAGTAAACAGATGTCAAATTGGCAGAAAGGTTTGTTTTTGATTATTGTAGGTTTCAGTTTCCTAAGGTAGCAACATGGAGGACTCTTTAACCTGCTTTACATAATTTTCTTATTGCAGAAATTGTAAGAATGTTAATTATAAATAAATTTGGCATCCTAACCTGTTATCTTCATATAGGTGGCAGCTGAATTATGTAACTGGCACCCTGTTTCCCCCAAGAGCATTCATTACCTTGAATTTATGCAAATGCTGTTGTATGCTGTGATCATGTTGTATGCTAGATGTGATAATTCACAGTGTTTGCAGCCTCAATGTTTGCAGTCTTTGTCTGGAGTCATTGCTAGGCTACTATTGAAGGCTTTACTTAAGTACCGGCCTTGAATTAGGTGGTACAGGTACCTGACACAAAGGCTACCTATGATGTTTGTTAGATGGTAAAGTAGATAGAGAATTTCAAGTTGTTTTTGGAGGGTCAAGTTGTCTGGATTCCTGCAGTTATCCTAGTAGTGAGGGTGGCGGCTGGGACTGTTGCCTTCTGTGCCACTCAGTAAATATTTGCTAAGGATCTCCTACATCTCCTAACATTTTGCCAGGTGCTAGGATTAAAAGATGAATAAAGCAGTGTTCTTTGGGGGCGCCTGGGTGGCTCAGTTGGTTAAGCGTGCGACTCTTGATCTCAGTTCAGGTCTTGATCTCAGGGTCATGAGTTCAAGCCCCATGTTGGGCTCTGCGCTGGGCACTGGAGCCTACTTAAAACAAAAACCAAAAACCAAAAAACCAACCAAACAAAAAGCCAGTGTTTTTGCCCTGGAGAAGCCCAGGTTCTTGTGGAAACACAAACAGCTCCATTTTTCCCAGCATTTATATGCCAGACACCGTTGGATACATTATATATAAATTCTCAGTATAGCGCTGTTTGTGCATCATATTCACTGTGTGCCAGATGCGTGCCATGTACTGTGCCCTGGGAATGAAGGGAACAAGGTAGGCAGTGGGACGGTAATGTTGAAGCCGATTAAATTCCAGCTCAGAGAGGTTATCTAATGTGGCCAAGATCACAGAAGTGGTAGTAACAATAGCCAGTGTTTATTGATTACATAGGTACTATCCCTAAGGGCAAAGGATAAAGATACTATACACATCGTCTTAATTCTTTAAACAGCTCAGTGTGGCAGGTGGTACCCTCACTGTATAGGTAATGCTGAGGCTTGGATGTCTGGGACTACACAGCTAGTTAAGTGATAAAGCAAGGATCTGAAATTATTAGGTTTGTCAACTCCAAATTCCATGCTCTTAACCATGATGCTATGTTGTATCTCTTCCCATATAGGGAGTAGTAATAACAGTAATAGCTACTATTTATCACGTATCCACTATGTGCCAGGTGTTTAGATATATTATCTTAGATTGTCAAAACCACCTTGGAATGTGGTTGCTGGAGTCTTCTGAAACTGAGCCTCAGGAGTCAGATAACCTGCTCAGCTGGTGAGTAGGAGGTAGAACCGGATCTGTCTGGCTCCTTCCTAAGCCTCTGCTCTTTCCGTTGTACCACCGTTCTTCCTCCATTTCTAATATTTGAGTCTTGTAATTTTTGTTTGACAGACTCACCCTGATGTATCTGTAATTACTCCTGAGATGAAGCCCTAGGTCGTAGAACCTTGGGATTCTGGGTCTGGCCTTGCTTTTGAAAATCAGTCAGCTATTAACTACAGGTAAACAGGTCTTCCTTTTCCTTTGACATTCTAGTACTCTATAGGCTCTGGTTGTTGTAAGCCTCCTCTCCCCTAAGGACCTCATCACTCACACGTGCGCTATGGAGGCCTTATCTTACCTCCTACAACGTGAGCAGAGGAGTGTCCAGGAGAAGCTTCTTATATACACTGGTCGAATTTCATTACAGCTGGTCTCTGTGTCTCCTCTCATGATCCCTCCCCTTTTCTGCTGTCTGCACCCCTTTGCCTCTCCTCTCTCTCTCCGGGCACACCGCTGCCTTCTCCGAGGGCCACAACAGGAAAGAACTTCTGCTTGAGCCAGTTATTTATTCTCTTTAGCTGCCATCAGTTTTTCTTCTTTTTAGACTAACTTCTAAGTGTTTACACCTGCTATCTCTATTTTCTCCTTCCTTTTATAGCAGGTTACAAAACAATACATAGTATAAATTCCATTTTTGTAAAACATGAAATGTCTAGAAGGGAAGACAGGCTGTCTCTGGATGGTGGATTTTAGATGAAGTCTTTTGTTTATCTGTGTTTTCTCCCTCTTCTGCTGTGAATACATACCACCTATGTATTACCTATTTAAACATATTACCTATGTAAACAGATAAGGGAGAAAACATCTTCCTATTTATCAAAGTAATACATGCTTGTTTTATGAACCTTATAAATTATAGACCAGTATAAAAAAGCAAATTACTTGCAATCCCACAGCCCAGAGTTAATGGTCTGTAGCCTTATCTTTTAGCTTGTATATCACAGATGTACACATATGTCATAATGAAATATTACAATTTTCTAACCCTGTCATGTTTTTGTGTAAACACAAAATTTCAATGTCTGCAAAATATGACACATAGATACCATGACTTATTGAACCATTCTATTACTGTACATTTTTGTTACTTTGAATTTTTTAATTTTAGAATGACCAGTGACCAATGCCAATTGTTTGGATAGAACAATTCTATCTAAATTTCTGATTATTATTTACAAACCGGAATTGAGAGTCAAAGGGTATAAATTCATGCTGTTGCTACACACTGTCAAGTTACATTCCAGGAAGGCTGGGCCAATTTGTTTCTACCAGCAGTATCTGAAAGTGTTTGTCTTACTGCGTAGTGAGCCTAGAGTGAGTTGTTACTGCAGTGTGCTTCCTCTATGAGAGCAGTTAAGATAGAATACTACTTAGCCATCAAAAAAAAAGAATTTTTTTTTGCCATTTGCAACAACGTGGATGTAACTAGAGGGTGTTATGCTAAGTGAAATAATCAGAGAAAGAATTATCATATGATCTCACTGATATGTGGAATTTAAGAACCAAAACAGGATCATAGAGGAAGAGAGGGAAAAATAAAACAAGATGAAATCAGAGAGGGAGACAAACCATAAGAGACTCTTAAGCATAGGAAACAAACAGGGTTGCTGGAGGGGAGAGGGGTGAGGGATGGGGTAACTGGGGGCTGGACATTAAGGAGGGCATGTGATGTAATGAGCACTGGGTATTATATAAGACTGATGAATTACTGACCTCTACCTCTGAAACCAATAATACTTTATATGTTAATTGAATTTAAATAAAAATAAATTTAAAAAATAAAGCCAAAAAAATTTGTGTATGTGTGTGTGAGGGGGGTTGTTTCTCTTAAAACAGAAAGAAGCAAATCAAGTATTTCCAAGGATTTTTCTAGTGGATTCCAGGAGGCCAGATCTGCATACCTATTAAAGAGGCTGCATGAATGGTTCAAATTTGCCATATCAATGTCATAGGGCAGTGATTATTCATGTCCTTAAATTTAAAACATTGATTTTAAGTTATCAATAACCCTTTGAACGCTGAAAAAAAAAAGGTAAGATACTTTATTTTAATTGCATCTGTCTGTTTTCCCCGCTTAGGGATCCTGTGTTCACCAATATCCAATAATGCTTAGTATATAGTAGTAATACAAACATTTACTGAATTCATACTATCTTTTAACAAATTATCTTTTAAAAAATTGTTGCCAATTTCATAAGCTAAAAACTTTTTGACTCTTACTTTTTTTTACAAGTTTTACTGAAATATAATTTACATGTAATTCACTGATCTTACGTGTTCAATGTGTTTTAGTAAATTTTTACAATTGTGCAACCAACGCCACAATCTAATTTTATAACATTTTCATCCCTCCATCTGCCCCTCCTCTCCTTTGTGCCTGTTTGTATTCACTCTCATTCCTGGAACTAGGCAACCACTGATCTGCTTTAAGGCTCTACAGTTTTGCCTTTTCTAGAAATTTCTTACAAATGGAATCATATGTTAGTCCTTAGTGTTCGTCTTCTTTCACATAGAGTGGTATTTTTGAGAGACTCATCCATGTTGTTGCATGCATTATTAGTTCTTTTACTGAGGTATAACTGACATACAATGAATTGCTCATACTTGTAAAATTTGACTTTTTGTATGTACCTGTAAAAGCATTTCAACATTCAAGATCATGAAAATATCCATTCCTCTGCCTCCCAACCAAAGTCTACTCATGCCCCTTATATAATCACTGTTCCCCTCCCCAGGTAACCACTATTTGCTGTCATGATAGATTAATTTGCATTTTCTAGAATTTTATTTTATTTTTTTTAAAGATTTTATTTATTTATTTGACAGAGAGACAGCGAAAGCAGGAACACAAGCAGCGGGAGCAGGAGAGGGAGAAGCAGGCTTCCTGCTGAGCAGGGAGCCCGATGTGGGACTCAATCCCAGGACCCCGGGATCATGACCTGAGCCGAAGGCAGGTGCTTAACGACTGAGCCACCCAGGCGCCCAGCATTTTCTAGAATTTTAAATAAATGGAATCAAATGGGTTATTCTTTTTTGTCTAGCTTCTTTCACTCAGTTTATTTTGAGGTCCATCCATACTGTGTTTATCAATAGTTCATTCCTTTTATTGCTGAGTATCATTCCATCTTATGGATATACTATATTTTATCAATTCACCAGTTTGATGGATATTTGGATTATTTTCAGTTTTGGGCAACTATGAATAATGCTGCTGTAAACATTCATGTACAAGTCTTTGGGTGAACATTTTTCTTGGGCAGATTCCTAGGAGTGGAACGGCTGATGCATATGATGAGTGCATGTTTACTTGTTAACAAATTGCCAAACTCTTCTAAAGAGGCTATATAATTTCACATACCTATCAGTCCAATGTATGAGGTTCCAGCTTCTCCACATCATGGTCAACTAGTGATTTTAGTTGGTCTAGTGGCTGTGTGGTATATCTCACTGTGGTTTTAATTTGCATTTTCCTAATGTCTAACAATATAGAACATCTTTTCATATAACTATTTGCTTTTCGAATCTCTAGTTGTGTTTATTTAGATCTTTTGTCTCTGTAAAAGTTAGGTTATTAGTCTTTTTATTATTGAGATGTAAGAATTCTTTACATATTTTGGACATAAGTCCTTTATCAGGATGTTTAGAGAATATTTCCTCTCAGTCTTTTCATTTTCTTAATGGTGCCTTTTGAAGAACAATAGTTTTTAATTCTGAAGGAAGCCCAATTTATTTTTATTCCTCTTGCTTAACTCAAGGTCACAATGATTTTCTCCTGTTTTATTCTAGAAGCTTTAGAGTTTCTGCTCTCACATTTAGGTCTTTTATCCATTTTGAGTTATTTTTGTATATGGTATAAGGTATGGATTGGGGGTCTTTTTTTTGGCATGTGGATATCCAATGATTTCAACATCATTTTTGAAGACTGTTCTCCACTGGTTGAAAACTAATTGGCCATCCATATTAGGGTCTATTTCTAGAGTGTTTAATCTGATTTTATACATGCCCGTGCTACAATGTCTTGCTTTATAGTAAATTTTGAAATCAGGCAGCCTAAGTCTTTCAATTTTGTTCCTTTAAAAAAAAGCGTGGGGCGCCTGGGTGGCTCAGTTGGTTAAGCGACTGCCTTCGGCTCAGGTCATGATCCTGGAGTCCCTGGATCGAGTCCCGCATCGGGCTCCCTGCTCAGCAGGGAGTCTGCTTCTCCCTCTAACCCTCCCCCCTCTCATGTGCTCTCTCTCTCTCAAAAAAATCTTAAAAAAAAAAAAGTGTGGCTATTCTAGGTATTTTGCATTTCTACATAAATTTTAGGATCAGTTTGCTAATTACTACAACAAAAGCCTGCAGGGATTTTAATATGGAATTTGTTAAATCTGTAGATTTGTGGGAACTGACATTTCAACAGTTCTTAACTTTCTAATCCAATTTAGGTCAGCATTATTTTTGCAGTTTTCAGTGGGCAAGTATTATAGTTCTTTGGTTATATTTATTCCTAAATATTTTGTTCCTTTTGATGCTAATGTGAACAATTATTTTTTTTATTTGAATTTCCCTACTGGTGTTCACTGCTAGTATATGGAAATACAACTAGTTTTTGTATATTGAACTTGTATTCTGAGATCTTGCTAACTACTAATTCATTAGTTCTGGTAGCTTTCAGGTAGATTCTGCTTCAGGTCTTCTATCTGAAGTATTTTCTGCTTCAAGGTTACATAATTTATGAATAGCTAAGTTTCACTGCTTCCTTTACAATCTGAATACTTCCAAAGTCTTTTCCTTGTCTTACTGCAAAACATAGGACCCTCAGTTACAATGTTGAGTAGAAATGATGAATAGAAACATCCCTACTTTGTTCTTGATCTCAGGGGGAAGGCATTCAGTTTTTCACCATAAGTATGATGTTAACTCTAGATGCCTTTTATCTGGTTAAGGAAGTTCCCTTCTATCCTTACATGGGTAAACGTTATTGTGAATCAATGTTGGAATTTGTCAAATGTTTTTTTGTGTGTCCATGGAGATGACTGTTTTTTGTCATTTATTAATATGGTGTATTAATAGATTTTTGGATATCAGCGAGCCAGCATTCTATTCCTAGGATAAACCCTACTTACAGTATATACTCTTTTTTATATGTTGCTGGATTTGATGTGCTAGTATTTTGTAATAATTTTTATATTGATGCTCTTGAGGGATATTGGTTTGTAGTTTTCATTTCTTGTATATCTTTGTCTGGCTTTGGTATCAGGGTAGTATTGGCTTTATAAAACAAGTTTGGAAGTACTCCCTCCTGTTATTGTCTGAAAGTATTTGTGAAAGATTGGTATTATTTTTTTCCCCTTAACTATTTGACAGAATTTATCAGTGAAACCATCTGGACCTAGACTTTTCTTTTGGTGGAGACCTTTAATAACCAATTCATTATCCTTACTTGATATAGTCTATTCTGATTTTCCGTTTCTTCTTGAATCAGTTTTGGTACTTTGAGTATTTCTAGGATTTTGTCCCATTTCATCTAAGGTGTGAAATTTATTGGGATAAAGTTGTTCATATTTCTTTATAATTATTTTAAGTTCTGTAGTGTCTATAGTGATGCCTCCTCCATTCCTGATTTTGTTAATATATGCCTTTTTTTCCTTGATCCAGATAAAGATTTATCTTTAAAAAAATCTTTACAAAGAGCCAACTTTAGGTTTCATGAATTCTTTCATATTGTTTTCCTATTTTCTATTTCACGGATTTCTACTCTGATCTTTATTATTTCCTTATTTCTACTTATTTTGGGTCTGGTTTGCTCTTTTTCTAGCTTCTTAAAGTAGAAGCTTATATTATGATGTTAGACCTTTCTGAGGCTTCCTCTAAACACTGCTTTAACTGCACCTCATACGTTTTCGTATATTCTTTTATTTTCATTTATTTCAAGATAATTATAAAGTTCCCTGTGGTTTCTTTTTGACCCGTGTCTTTAGAAGTATTATTTAATTTCCAAATATTGTGGGATTCCTAGATTCCTGATTCCTACTTTAATTCTATTATGGTCAGACACTTTATTTACTGTAATCCATTTGAGTTTATGGGATCTTATTCATTTATCATATGGTCATGTGCACTTGAAAAAAATGCGTATTTTACTGTTGTTTTGTGGAGGGTTCTCTATTGAGTAAAGTACATTGTGTTGTTCAAGTCTTCTCTGTCCTTATTGTCTCTAGTTCTATCAGTTACTGAAAGAGGAGTGTTGAAATCTCCAACTGTCATTGTTGAACTGTCTGGCAATTTTTGTTTCATATATTTTGGGGGCTCTGTTAAATGTTTAAATACATTTAAAATTGTTAAAATTGGCTATTAACTATTTGCAAATATGTATGCAAACTATAACTATTTGCATTTTCACTATTGGTGAA
The DNA here is from genome assembly GCF_003265705.2 of Callorhinus ursinus. Classification (NCBI taxonomy): domain Eukaryota; kingdom Metazoa; phylum Chordata; class Mammalia; order Carnivora; family Otariidae; genus Callorhinus; species Callorhinus ursinus. Next base: position 115,773,156 of record NW_027397063.1, read on the forward strand.
GTGGGAATTTTCATGTTTATTTCCTGGGTGAAATTTCTGTCTTTTGACTATTTTGGAAGTAGTCATTATTTACGTTCTTATAATTGATTTTAAAGAATCTGATTTATAAAAGAACACTACTGGTCATATGATGCAATCCAATTTTTTTGCCTTTTGGTTGTGATACATAATTTGTCACTTTTTAAATGTACTCAAATCTATAAGTGATTTCCTCATAAATTTCTCCCATTTCCTTTAAGCTTTTAAAGTCTATTTATTTACATGCAAACATTAGTGTAATATGTACTTTTTTCACTCACCACAGAGACATTTTACTGACTAGTCTTTTCTTGACACATTTAAGATACTATCTTTATTATATACATACCGTATATCTCACCATACCTTTCTTTCCCAAACTCACTGCTATTCTTGTATATATGTGAATTTTAGAATTAGCTTATCAAGTTCAGTGACATATTCTGGGGGATTATATCAATTTAATAAATTAATCTTAACATGGCAAATGATCATTTTATCTTTTGGTTAAATTTTGTGTTCATATATATTTCCCAAGTCACCTTTTTTCTTGATATTAATGAATGGGAATTTTTCCCTATTGTATTTTTAGCTGGTTATTTCTGGGGTGTGGGATTAATAACCTTTATCATTAACAAGTTACTCTTAAGTTTGCTTAGTTTTAAGATTTTTTTCCAAACCAAAAAATGTACTAAATTTTATCATATGCCTTCAAAGAATCAGTTTGTATTTTGTTGTTGTTGTTGTTTTCATATTCAGTCTGTTGATGACAGATTTTACAAAGTTAAACCACTGAAGCAATCTTGGGATAAAACCCACTTACTTATGATGTATTCTTTAATATATTGGTAGTTTTGACAAGTTAACCTTCTGTGGTTCAGTTTTCCTATCTATAAAATGGGGATAACAGCATCTACGAAAAAGGGTTTTTGTGAGCACCCAGTGCATTAAAATACTTAGAACAGTGCTTGGCACGTAGAATGTTTGTGTGTGTGTGTGTGTTTGTGTGTGTGTGTGTGTGTTTATAAATTAATAGATTTACTTTTGTTTAAATAAAATGGTTTAATTCTTCTACGTACTTGGGTCTATTTTGTCATCCTTTTTCATGCATTTTGAGAGGATAGCCTAATCAATTTATTTTAGTCTATAGGTTATAAATTTCCCCTTGTCCAGATCCCATAGGTTTTAATAAATATAATGCATAGTTCTAGAAAGATTATAATTTGTATTTTGACTTCTGCTTTAACACTTATTTTGAAATATATTAAGAATATTTTTTAGCTTTAACTTTCTAGGTATATGCATTTTAGTTTTTAGTTAATTTCAGTTTACATTTTTAAGTTGTTGCAATTCCCTTCATGCCTTGATTAATAGGCACTTCTGTGATGGTTCCATGTGTATTTGTTGGGTACCAGGTACACTTTTGAGTACCTCTATGAAAGCCTACTAATTCTATGTTATTTTTTTGGCCTATTTGATTTGTTGGTTTTTACATGGCTGCGGATGCTAATTTTCCCTTGTATTTCTATCAGATTTATATGCTGCATAAAGTTCATAACTTATTTTCATGGCCAACTGTTGAAATACTGAAAAGTCTCTTTTAAAGCTTTGAATTTTACTTGTCTCATTAATGTTACCATATCTGATTTACCCGTTACTATTCATTTGACTTTTACCTCTGTGTTAGGGATGAATCTAAATAATAGTATACAGTTCAGTTTTTAATCCAATGTGAATTTTGTGATTGATACTATATTTGGACTTATTCTGGCCATTTATTTTGTATTGTCTTTATCTTTGTGTCTCTTCTTTCTTACTGTAGTGGACATCTGTTGTTCCTTTACTGGCACAGCATTTCCCTTTTTTAAGGCCATATTTTCTAATTTCTCTTGGGAAAACATATGGTTTGGATGAACCTGAATCATGTACAAGCCTAGTTCTAGGCCTCACTTCTTCAGGAATTGGTTCAGGGATTGGACCCAAACTAAGCCAATTAGAGTCAAAGAGACACAAATCCTAAGCTTCCGTTAGGACACAGGGGACAGGGATTTTCTCTTTTATTTGAACTTGAAGCTATCAGGTGATCATCTTGCTGCCACATATGAAAAACTTGCTAAGAGTGAAAAGATGAAAGGAAAGCATTATGAAAAAGATAAAGCCTGAGTCTCTAAAGTCAGTACTACCCCTGGACTTTACAGTTCTGTAAGCCAATTATTTCTTTTTTTTGTTTGTTTGTTTATGGCAATTTGAGTCGAGGTTAGGTCACTTGCCACCCAAAGAATGCTGATTAACACATATGTCTTTTAGTAGATTGAGTTTTCTTTACTAATTTTTTTTCCCACTTAATCTATTGTCTTTTTCTAAAAATTGATTAGAAAATTTTCCATTTCACTTTTATTCTCTTAGTGATTGACCTTATATTTTTAACACACACACTTTAACTCTAGTCATTGTTAGAGAAATATAAATTTATCAGTATCAATATTCTCCACTCTAATAAAGATTCATAGTATATTACCCTGACCTCCTTTTACTCTTAACAGTATGTGATCAATACTTATTTAGTTCTAAGAATAAATTTTACTGTTGTTGCTCATGATTACTTCTTGCATCCCTATTTCCTCTAGAATCCATTTACCTTCTTGCTCAAGAATATCCCTTAATATTTCTTTTAGAGATAGATAGTCTGTGGATGGTAAACTTTTTGCATCTTTGGATGTCTGAAAATGAATTTATTGGGCCCTCACATATAAATAGGGATAGAGTTCTAGATTCAAAGTTATTTTTTTGCAGTATTTGAATGATATTGGTCCATTTCTTTTTCCATTCACTTTGTGGATAATCTGTTTTTGTCTCTGGTAGATTTTCAGTTCTTCCTTATACCTTTTATGTTCTGAAATTTCATTCTAGTACAGGATTGGCAAATTACAGTCTATGGGACAAATCTCTCTTTCCACCTTTTTTTGGTACAGCCCAGTGAACTAAGAATGGTTTTGCTTTTTTAAATTTGAAAAAAAAATCAAAAGAATATTTCATGACGTGCAAATGATAGCAAGTTCATATCAGGGTGCATTAGTAAAATTTTATTGGAAAACAGCCACATTCATTTGCTTACATATTCTCTATGGCTACTGTCATACCACAATGCCAGAGCTAAACAGTTGTGACAGAACTGTAAAACCTAAAATATTCACTACCTGGCCAGAAAACTTTGCCGATTCCTGTGTATATTTATATTTTTAAACAGAATTCTGTGAGTTATCTGGCTATTATTTCTACTGGTTTCTGCAAGGATTTCTTACCCCAGTATCATAATCAATATCCCACATCAAAACCTTTTTAGCTGTGCCTTTTATTATTCAGCCCAGTGATTGTGTTTTCATTTAAATTTTTTTCTTTTAATTTCCAAGAAACTGGTCAGTCTCGTTTCAGGAGTGCAATATTCTCTTACCTCTCTAAAAATGGTAAATACACTCAACTTGAGGTCTTGTTGTGATTGCTGTAGTCTCCTTCCAAGGGTTAGAAGTTCTTCCATTTGTTGAGTATTTTATTGATATTTGCAACTGCTTGATATTTGTCCACTTTTCTGTGTAGTTGGAAACAGACTTCTGCCTCTCTTTGCATTGGCTGCTTAGGAGGGGGCAATGTGAGGTTACTACTATTTTCAATGTGAGAATGAAGAGATGGATGGGCCATGCTGCTGGTGTGGTTATTTCGGTGGTCTTGCTTTCTCTCTGCTCCAAGACCCCACACTCTTGCTTTTTGTCTTTCCTTTAGGGGTAGGATGAGATATATAAGAGTTTGACCTACCTGGCTGCTGCTTCTGGTCTCCCTCTTGCTCTTGGTTTCAGTCAAATTCAGGTATGGATCCCCCTTCAGTGCTGCTTCCTTTATTTGTAGCAGTTATCTTCTCCATCCTCCTGCATAGAACCTAAGCTCTGGTTCCCTCTTCAAACTGACCCCATCTGTTTTCCTTCTTTTGGTCCACTGAAAATTTCTCTTCCTAAGTGGTACTCTGTATTTCTTATTTTTAAATGGCATGAGAGATTGAAACCATAGTATGCTTTCAGACTACCTCCTTAAATGAGAAGCTGGTCTGAATTGTAGTTACTATTTAGAAGTCCACTGTAGTTTTGTTTCTAGCCTAATACATATTTTGTACATGGTATATGGACAAAACCCACAAAGGTATTTTATCTGTTTTCAGGAAATATTTTACTATGGCTGCAAATAATAGGCTCTAATTTCTTTTATATTCTTTTTGGAGTTTTTCTTTCAAAAATCTATCAGATGCATAGCTTTTTTTGAGTGTTCATTCTTTTTTAATTCACCCTTTGTTGTCATTCCAAAATGGAATCCTTTTCTTTTAATAAGAGAGTTTATTCCTTTTACATTCACTGATCTAAAAATACTTGCCTTAGTTCTGTCATCTTTATGCTTTGTGGTCTGTGTTTTTCTTTTGTGTGTATATGTTTTGTGATTGAATTAGAACACTTAGAGTCTGGCTTTGGTTTTTCAAGTGTTTAATTAGTATTCCTAAACCCTCAACTTGACTTACAGCTTTAAAGGATATCTACGGAGGCTTTGCCAATGAAATTTACACACAAATTTTCTTTCTCCTCTTTACCTCCCATTTTCAGTTTTTACTTCTAGGATGTTTTACATATATTTCTTCCTCTTCTCTACATTCCTCTAATACATTTAAGTTAGATCCCTGTTGTTTTCCTTACATATACCTAAATTTTCTTTCTTATTACTTTATTTTGTTCTTTGTTATTCCATCTTTCTTCATCTTTTAAGGCCTTTCTCCACATCTTTTTCTTTATGATAGTCAAGAAATATATATACACAAAATGATTTTTAATGTTTACATGGAATTGCACTATGTATATGTAGGATAATTTTATTAATCTTCCTATTAGTGAAAAATTGGAGGCAATCTATTTATTCTAAACATCCACACATGCTCTTAACAGTAGTGATGCTGCTTCGTAAGTAAATTTAGTCTAAGTCCTACTATGGAAGCTCAATGCCAAAAAAATTTTAGATCATTCTTGTGAATCCACTTGCCTGTCTTCTCTTCTGATTCAGTGAGACTTAAAATAATCAGTGAATGATGAATGATTTTTATGGTTTTCAGGGTCAATGACATAAAAATTCAACCCCAGTTTTGTGGCTAAGCATATTAAGGAAATCTTTAAAGAAAGTGGTTTGGCGATGGCTTCTTCAGTACTCTCCAAAAAGATATTGAAGAATTAATGGTATGGGTGTGAAATGTACAATCTCTGTAGAGGGCTATTTGACATTATGTACTGAGCTGGATATTTTATTTGATGTTTATCCTTCTAGATCTACTCTCTGCCTAGCTCTGTGCCCCAGGAGGCTGATCCAAATGGACCACATAATTCGTTGTCTTACCTTCTGGTTTCTTATTGCAAGTCAATGGGAGGTGCCAGCAGGATACTAAGGGATATGAGGAAAGTGAAATTGGGTATTTATTCTAATAGTTCTTAGCTGATTTGCCATAGTTTGACTAAATTCTGTTACTGAAGGTTACAAGTCCTGTCAGCTGACTCTCTCCATTGTACTTATTCTCTTTGGGTTCTGATGATGGTTTTATCTCCTTGTCCTTTCAGGCCCAGGGGTAGAAATGGCTCCCAACTGTTTCTAGTTCTGGGTGTCTGCATTATTTCTTGTGGGTTTCTCTAAAATCCTATGTTTTTGCAAGTATGCTGTTTGCTATACTTCTGGAAATTTGTCCTATATATGTATAAAATGACATGTATATAAGATTATTCACTAGAATGTTATATTTCTAATAGTGGCATAACTATTCTAATAATGGTGTTACTATACAGTAGAATATTGTGCAGCTGTAAAAATGTAGAACATTCATTAGATACATGTATTGCTTTTTAAACTTTTTTTCATGCACTCAAGGCCCCCAAAATATTTGTGAAGCCTCATTTATACCTTAGTAATCATAAAATACAAGTGTTTTTGGTTTATGATGCTGTTTTCCCAATCTTTGTTATTGTTTTTATTTAGGTTTAATTGTTACACAAAAAAATGTATGCATTTAATGAATACATCTTGATCAGTTTGGACATATGCATACATCTTTGATACCACAACCAAGGTACTAAACATACCCATCACCTCCAAAAATTTCCTTGTATTCCTGTGTGTATTTTGTAGGAAGACTTAACATGAGCTTTATCCTCTTAACATTTTAAAATGCATAATACCACATTTTTAACTATAGGTACAATGTTGTACAGCAGATCGCTAGAACTTATTCATCTTGTGTAAAAGAAACTTTATACAAGTGTGGAAAAAGCTAGGTACCAAACAATGAATGAATGTAATATGTTACATATGTGTAAGGGAAAAAAGAAATGTAAGAATGTATATGTGTATTTTTTTTTTTTTAAATGTAGGCTCCATGCCCAGCATGGAGCCCAACGTGGGGCTTGAACTCATGACCCTGAGATTGACACCTGAACTGAGATCAAGAGTTGAATGCTTAACTGACTGAGCCATCCAGGCGCCTCTGTATTTGCATGTATGTATGTGTGTGTGTGTGTGTGTGTGTGTGTGTGTATGCATATATATGTGTGTATGTGTGTATATATACATATATATGAGATAGAGTGGGATAGAGAGTGTCTTTGGAAGGGTACATAAGAAAATGACCACAGTGATTGCTTCTGGGAAGGAAAACTGGGCAGCAAGAAACTATACTATTTATCCTTTTGTTTCTTTGAATATTAAAACATACGAATGTATTACCTACTCAAAAAATGTATTACATTAATAATAAGGATTAATTAAGAGCCTTAGAGGAACTGCTAAAGGAATCCTGAGAAGATGATGGAAAAAGCCAACAAATTATAAAGTTGCTGAAATGTTCTAAGCAGTGAAAGTCTTAGATAATTTCTTACCATGGTCCCTTTATGGAATTATGCCCTATTATAAATTCCATGTAGAAGTAACTTCTTGTTCAGGGTTGAATGCACAAAACCATATATGGTAAAGATCTGTTTTAAACATGATCATCTTTATTATTTGAAAAAGCTTCAGTTCTTTTAGCCTCATCCTGTATTTACAGGGCTTGTAGTATGACTCCACAATGATCTTAGCTTCCACTGAAAAGTACAACTCCATGAAAGGAAATGGGACATGAGAAGGGTTTTCAGGAAATTAGTGAAGAAGGGAAGAGAAGACTGCTGGGAAAAATACTCTTTCAACTAAAGTTGGTTATAATCACTCATTTTTATGATATTCAAAAATAAGGATTACTAGTTTGATTTTTTAGGGTGGTTTTAATATTCCTGATATGGTTACCCCTGTTAAAAAAAAAGTTTTACAAGACCCAGGGAGACTCACTCACCCTTCCTGGAACTGTGCTTGGGCAGATTCCTCTGCAACAAGAGTCTCATATTCCTCAGCTGCAAACCTGTCCCAGTCAGAAGGCTCAGGCCCCTCATTCTCAACATCCTGATTGCAAAGAGGACAGGAAACAAAAATAATCAAAGACAAAGAATTGGAGATAGGTCTTCTTTAGTTATAGACAACATTTGTGATGACCTACCCAAAAATGGTTCATCTTAACGTGTAAAAAGAGGTGCTAAAGTAACACTCCTAAAGTGATTTCTGTGCCTCCAATCACAAAATTATAGTGAACCCCTGGGCAGCTAATTCTTGAGGCCTAGATTCTTTTGCCTTATAATCAGAGAACTTTCCCCGGGCCCTTCTCTCTGGCACTTTGCGTAGCAGCTATCTGGAGTGACTTGTGGTTTTTGCAAATGCCCACCTGAAATAATATACCATCCCTTCCTCTGGCACATTTTTACTGCTTCTTTAAAAGCCAGCTCAGATACCATGTCATCTGTGCTATCTGGAAACAGCCCTTCTTCCCAAATTGCTTCATTGCTACTTTTTGTTCTTTTTTTCTTTATTTGACCATATGTCTCTTCAACACAGTGTCTGGAATTTCTTGAGCACTTTCTGACTAAAAATGTTCTTTGCAGATCAGAACAAATCTTGATATACTGTCACCTCTTATAAAGTAAAATTTATAACACAAATAGAAGAAATGAAGGGGGGAAAGGCTATACATTTTCTTTTCCTTCTACAATATGGACAGGATCTTGGATTATATATTCCAGGTAAAATAGTTTTTCCATGATTAAAATGAGTTAGCACTGCCCTCAGATGTAAGGTTAATTATACCTAGAAGAATGCAAATACCTAAATATTGACCATACAATGTGTTATGACATTTAATCCATTTTAAGAACTCCTACCACATCCTTATAACATCTTTGAAACTGACACACATCTTAGATTTATAATGGCAATTTTTGTTTGCTTGTTTAAAAGTATATAAAATAATGGGCACCTTTGAGTCAATAAAACATAATTCTGACTTTAAGCTAGTGATAATGTGCCATGATATGCCCCAAGATCAGGTGCAGAATATTTGTTTTTAGAAGGTGATCTTTGTATTGTTAGTACTATTTAGGTCAACATGTGGAAGAAAAAGAAAAGACTGTGCAAGTTTCCTGCAGTTATACTCCTGTAGGACCAATGGAAACAGTCCTTTTCTATCAACATAATTTTTACTTTTTAAACAAGGGAATAGAAGGGAAGTGTTGATATTCTGCCCCCCCCTTTTTGGACATAGACCATATGATGTTCAGGGATTTTTGAGGGTCCACAGATTTTTGTGTATGGGGAAGGGTGCTCATCTCTACTCAGGTATAGAATGACTTCACGGTGATAGTCATGCACAACAATCATTAACACTTGAAAAAATGTGTATATTATCTGAGGGTGTCTATCATGGAGAATGTCTAGTTTTCATTATGATGGGGAAAGCTGTTTACCATGTCATCTTGGAAATGGGTGGTTTTAATATTCCTGATATGGTTATCCCTGTTAAAAAAAAGTTTTACAGTTAGTTAACCCCAATATGCTTTCTAGTACAGATATGCCTATTGATATATTGTTTTAAAATATGGAAGGACATTTTTTTTCAAACTTTTGTAACTAGTTTCTAATATATATGTAAGTACACAGGCCATACAGTTCACTCAATGATAGGCAGATGGAGGTTACCTAAACGTGAAGATTAGTTGTGGAGAGAGATGTGCTCTAGGTCCATTTTTCTCTTCTCAGTATGTGATGAAATGTTTTAAATGTTACCTCTTTAAACACAAGATTCCTATAGGCAGAGATCATTTTTATCTGTAGCACACAACCCCTGATACTGCAGCCCTCAAGCAGAAGTTAAAACCAGTACCTTCTGGACCGCAAAGGGATCTCTCTGTTCATGGTCTAAGTATTTCTCCAGATTAAAGAAAGTGTCATAAAAGATATGTGCCATTCTGCATCTCTTCAGATCTCGTAGCGTTATTTTGCCTACGTAAAAAAAAAAAATCTAGTAAATTTCAAGAAGTGCTTTGGCAAATAAATCTTTTACTGAAGTTTAAAGGTATATGTATATGCTAATTTTATTATACAAGATCCCATTTTTTTGAGGTAAAGCTGACATAAAATTCACCATTTTAACCATTTTAGTGTATAATTCGTGGCTTTTAGTACATTCACAATGTTGTGTAACCACCACTACTATTGCATTCCATAACATTTCTTCACCTCAAAAGGAAACTCCGTACCCATCAAGCAGACCTTCCCCAACTCCCCTTACCCCAAGCCCTGGGCAATCACTAATCTGCTTTCTGTTCTTAGGGACAATTTTTTTTTTTTTTTAATTAAAGATTTACTTATTTATTTGAGAGTGCAGTGGGCCGGGGCACAGGAAGGAGAGAGAATCTCAAGCAGACTCCCTGCTGAGTATGGAGCCCCATGTAGGGCTTGCTCTCACGACCTTGAGATCATGACCTGAGCTGAAATCAAGAGCTGGATGCTTAACCAACTGAGCCACCCAGGCTCCCCTCTATGGAAAAATTGAGCCACCCAGGCGCCCCTCTATGGAAAAATTTCTTAAATAGGATCTGCCATCGATTGTTGGTTCCACACTAATAGTAAAGGAGAAATTTAGGTATTTCTGTATTTGGGAAGCCAGTATGGAAGACTCTGGAAGTTAAATAATTTAGGACAATCCAGGATTAAATGCCCCACTCTGTTACATAGGTGAAAAGTGCAAATGGCCTTTTACTCAATCTTACCATCAGTGGCTGGCTTCACCAGGTCAAGCATCTGGCAGAGCAAATCATGGAATGGCAAGGGCTCAATGCCCATGGCTTCCATCCGTTCACACTGCTCTTCATAGAAGTATTCTAGCTCATACATGGAGAGTACACCATCCCCATCCACATCCATGCAGCGGAACCAATACTCAATGCTAGGAGATAAGGATGCTCATTAGCAATGGCCTGTAAAGGTCCTTTATTCACCCAGATTTATTACCGCCCATGTTTCTTTTAAAATAAGTTAGGTATGTGTATATATACTTGAGACTTAGAGAAACACAGTTTTACAAAATTTGTTAGAAAAACTGGCAGATCCCTTCTTCCCTTCCCCAAAATCAGCTACTTTTAACACCTGATTATTTTTTTATCTTCATATTTTCAGATAAGATGCCTATATTACTTCTTCCTTACATTTCAGTTTTAAGAACTGTATATTAATTTCATACTATGAAAGATGAGGTTTTAGCTCTTTTACCTCTCATTCCACTTTACCTACATGCCCTTCTGGACCTCTTAATATAAATTACTTAACATTCAGAGTTTATAACTTTTTATTTTTCTTTATCTCTTATTTGCTTAGATTTCTGTGTACATGTTACTATTTAACGCCCATATCTGCCAATTTTCTACATCCACAATTAGTCTCATCAGGGTTCTATCAACTGGATTTTCTTGATGAATTCTTTTTTGCTTCCCTCCGACCTACTCTAGCCTGGACTTCTTGCCCTCTAGGTTGGGTTCACAGTTTCATCCCAGGGATTCCTTTCAGCTTTCTCCCATTTCTTATATTTCACACTTTCCTCATTCTTGGTTGACTTTGTTTGGTGTAACACACCTTTCAGTAGCTTCCTGAAAAAGGGAGCATGGCAGGTAACTTTTTTGAGATCTTGGATAGTTGAAAATATCTTTTATCTACCTTCTATCTTGGTTCCTAACTTGGTTCATATCTACCTCCTAACTTGGTTCATAGTTATAGAATGATACCTTAGTGATGCTTTTCCTTCAGAACTTTAAAGGCAATGATTCACTGTCTCCTATCTATCCATTGTTTTTGAAAAGTCTAAAGCCATGCTGATATCTGATTCTTTGACTGTAATAACCTGTTTTTTTTTTTTTCTTTAAAGCCTATAAATGTTTCTCTGGGTCTCTGATGTTTCAAAATATCATGATGAAGTATCCTGGTCTGGGTCTAATTTATCTATTTTATTGGGCTTTCTGAGAGCCTGCTCAATTTGGAAACTACTCTCCCTTAGTTCTTGGAAATCTTAAATTTATCATTTCTTCCCTGCCTCTTTTTACCCTTATCCATTCTTTTTCTGGAACTCCTGTTATTCACATCTGCATGGTCAAATATGGTAGCCACTATCCACATATGGCTAGTCCAATTTTGTTTTTAAAGATTTTATTTATTTGAGAGACAGCGAGAAAGAGAGCATGAGCAGGGGGGATGGGCAAAGGAGGAGGGAGAAGCAGATTCCCCACTGAGCAGGGAGCCCTGTGTGGGACTCAATCCCAGGATTCTGGGATCATGACCTGAGCTTCCAAAGGCAGAGGCTTAACCGACTGAGCCACCCAGGCACCCTGACTAGTCCAAGTTGAGGTATCTTTAACTGCAAATACATAATAGATTTTGAAGACTTAATATGAAAAAAGTAAAACAATATTTTTATATTGATTACATGTTCAAATAATATTTCACATATATTGGGTTAAATAAGACACATAATTGCAGTTAATGTTTCTCTACATTTTTACTGTGGCTAAAATTTTTTTATAATTTTTTTAACATTTTAAGTAAAAATTATATTTAAGATGTACAATGAGATAATATATAGTGAAACAATTATGACAGTAAAACCACTTAACATACCATCTTCTCACTTAGTTAGCATTTCTGGGGGGGAGGGGGATGAGAAGACCTGAAATCTACTCCCTTAGAAAATTTCCAGTATTCAGGACAGTATTATTAACTATAGTCACCATGTTGTATGTTTCATCCTAACTGCAACTTTGTACCCTTTGACTAGCACTTCCCCATTTCCTTCTCCCCTCAGCCCCTGCTAACCAAAATTCTACTCTATGCCTGTTTGTGTTTGACTATTTTTAGATTCTACATATAAGTGAGATCATGCAATATTTGTCTCTCTGTGCTTGCCTTATTTCACTTAGCATGATGTACTCCAGGTTCATGCACATCACTGCAAATGACAGGATTTCTTTCTTTTTAAAGGGTGAATAATATTCCATTGTGTGTGTACACACAGAACATACTTTATCCATTTATTCACTGAGGGACATTTAGGGTGATTCCATATCTTGGCTACTGTGAATAATGCTGCAATGAACATGGGAGTGTAGGTACCTCTTCATGATATTAATTTCAGAGCTCTGATTCAAGATGATGATGTAAGAAGATCCTGAGCTGACATCTTCCCACAGATACACCAAACTGACAGCTATATATGGAGCAATTTCCTCTGAAAAGAACCCTTAAAACTAGCTGACTCCTATACACTGGGCAAACAAGAAAAACCCCACATCTATGTGGGTAGGACAGGCTGAGACACAATCTCACCATAACTCCCACCTCTGTCACGGTGACATGCAATCAGGAAGGGAACTTAAAACCTGAACTTCTTCCAAGGAGTGAAGGGTTTGAATCTCACACTGAGCCGCATAACTTTTAAGACCTGCAACTAAAAGATGACTCCCTAAAACATCTAGCTTTGGAAACCAACAGAGCTTGTGTCCATGAGACCCACAAGGCTATAGTGAAGTGAGAAATGGCTCTTAAAGGACTTGTGTGCTTGGACTCACCCACCCCAGGAACCAGTGCAGAAGCAGCCAATGGGCACCCAGACTTTCTGTGAAAGAGACTCATTTCCTTATCTTAAAGCCTTGGTCTAGGGGCAGGCATCTAATTTAACACACATCTAGGGGCCTACTGGGGTACTCTATGGGGACAAAGGCTAGTGGATACCATCTTCACTTTCCCCTCTTTGCTGCACTACAGAGTGCCAGTATCTCCTGGAGGGAGATTTTACACACATCTGATGCCCCTGTTTTTATGTCTGGAGCCCTTCCTGGTATGTGCAGTTGCCACCCAGGGGACACTCACTGATGAGCTGGCTCTCATGGCCAGGAGGGCTTGTGTTCCTGGGCCCCATGGGACTGTAACAGTAGGAGACACAGTTTTTGACAGGCTACTATACCCAGGGTACCACACAGACATGAAAGTCCCCAGGCTTTCTGTGAAAGAGACCTATATGCTTGTGTTGGAATTTTAGCCCAAAAGGCAGGTTTCAGGTTTGGCACACATCTAGAAGCTTATGGAGTTATTTTCATGGAATGGAGGCCAGTGGATGCCATCTTTGTGCTCTCCCTTTGTCTTGCTCCAGCTTGCTGGTATCTTTTAGAAAGGACTGTATGCACTTGCATGGTGCCCCAATTTTGGGGACTGCTGCCCAGGAGACACTTCCAAATTCCTTAGTTGATGTCAGTGAGGCTTATGTTTGTGGTTCCATAGGATTGTATGTATATATGTGCATACTTTAAAAAGATGACAACAAGCCTACATTTAGGTGCTGAGATCCTCCCCTTTGGGACACTGATAGCTCTTGGCACAACCTCAATTACTGGGAGCTGTTTAAAATAAAACAGGATGCTTGGACAACTGAAAGGTTTAAGAGACAACAGCTAGGGCAGGGTTGAACAATAAGATTCACTACTACATGAGGCTGCTATTCAAGACTTGGAAAAGTGACCATTTTATCTAATGCACAGAAACCAACACAGAGTCAAGCAAAATGAAGAAACAGAAAAATATGTTCTGAACTAAAAGCAAGATAAAACCTCAGAAAAAAATCCTTAATAAGAGTGATTTACCTAATAAAGAGTTCAAAATAATGGTCACAAAGATGCCCACCGAACTTGGGAGATGAATGAATGAACCCAGTGAGAACTCAAAGAGATGGAAAATATAAGAATGTACCAAACAGAAGTCAAAGAGCAGAAAAATACAATAACTGAAGTGAAAAACACATGAGAGGATTTGATAACAAGACTAGATAAAGCAGAAGAAAGGATCAGTAAACTTGAATACAGGGCAGTGGAACTCAATCAGAATAGCCAAGGGAAAAAAGAATGTAAAAATGTGAAGAGAGCTTAAGGGACTTATGGGACAATATTAAGTGAATCAGTATTCATATTATGGGGCTTCCAAAAGGAGAAGAAAGAGAGAAAGGGGAAGACAACTTATTTGAAGAAACAATGGCTAAAAATTTCCAAAACATGGGGAAGGAAACAGACACCCAGATCCAGGAAACCGAAAGAATTATGAATACTAGGAATCCAACAAAGCCCACACCAAGAACATTATAGTTAAAGTGTCAAAAGTTAAAGACAAGGAGAGACTCTTAAAAGCAGCAAGAGGAAAATGACTTGTTATGTACAGAGGAGCCCCCATTAGACTACCAGCAGACTTTTCAGGAGAAACTTTGCAGGCCAGAAGAGAGTGGCATAATATATTTAGGTGCTGATAGAAATTTCCATCAGTATCACTCTACTTGACAAAGTTGTCATTCAGAATTGAAGGAGAGATGGAGTTTTCCAAACAAGCAAAACTAAAGGAGTTCATCACAGCTAAACCAGCCTTACAAGAAATGTTAAAGAGACTACTCTTAAGCTGAAAAGAAAAGATGCTAATTAGTAACAAGAAAACAAAATAGAAGTCTCTCTGGTAAAGGTAAATATACAGTAAAAGTGATGGATTAAAAGACAAACGTAGTAAAAAGAACTATAAATTATTAGTCATGAGAAACACAAGATAAAAAGAAATAAAATGTGATATCAAAAACATAAAATGTAGGGGGCAGAGTAAAAATGTAGAGCTTTAGAATCTGTTCAAACTTATTATAATTTAAAATAGACTGTTTTTAGTATCAGCTGTTATATGTAAGCCACATGGTGACTACAGAGCAATAACCTTGGTAGATACATAAAAGATAGAGAGGAATCTAAGCATATCACTAAAGAAATTCATCAAATCACACAGGAAGAGAGCATGAAAAGAAAAAAGGAAAGAGAAACTACAAAACAGCAAGAAAACAATTAAGATGGCAGTATACTTGTCGATAATTTAAATATAAATGGGATACATTCCCTAATGAAAAGATGAATGGCTGAATGGATAAGAAAACAAGACCTATCCATATGCTGCCTAAAGAGAGACACTTTATTATTATTTTTGTTATTTTTTAAAGACTTTATTTATTTGACAGAGAGAGCAAGCAGGGGAAGCAGCAGGCAGAGGCAGAGGGAGAAGCAGGCTCCTGCTGAGCAAGGAGCCCAGTGCAGGGCTCAATCCCAGGACCTGGGATTATGACCTGGGCCGAAGGCAGACATTCAACCGACTGAGCCACCCAGTCCCCCGAGAGACACTTTATTTTTTTTTTTTAAAGATTTTATTTATTTGACACAGAGAGAGACAGCGAGAGAGGGAACACAAGCAGGGAGAGTGGGAAAGGGAGAAGCAGGCTTCCCGCCGAGCAGGGAGCCCGATGCGGGGCTCGATCCCAGGACCCTGAGATCATGACCTGAGCTGAAGGCAGTTGCTTAACCAACTGAGCCACCCAGGCGCCCCTGAGAGACACTTTAGATGTAAGGACATGCACAGAATAAAAGTAAAGGGATGGAAAAATATATTCCATGCAAATGGATACCAAAAGAAAGCTGGAGTAGCTATACTTACTTTAGACAAAAGACCTTAAAACAAAGACTGTAATAAAAGACAAAGAGCATTGCATAATGATATAAAAGGGTCAATACAACAAGAGGACATATTCCTAAGTATTTATGCACTCAAAATACAGCAACACCTAAATGCACGAAGCAAGTATTACCAGACCTAAAATGGAGAAACAGCAATATAATAAGAATAGGGGACTTTAGTATCCCACTTTCATCAGTGGATAGATCATCCAGAAAGAAAATCAATATGGAAACATTGACTTTAAATGACATGTTAAATAAGAAAGACTTAACAGATATATACATATTATTTCATCCAAAAGTAAAAGAATAAACATTCTTCTCAGGTGTACAGGGAACATCTTCCATCATGTTAGGTCACAAAACAAGTCTCAATAAACTTAAGAAGATTGAAATAATATCATCAAGCATCTTTTCTTGTTTTAAAAAAGAATTATTTTAGAGAGTGTGAGTGAGCAAGTAAGCAAGTAGGGGGGAGGGGCAGAGGGACAGAATCTTCAAGCAGACTCCCTGCTGAGATCATGACCTGAGCCAAAACTAAGAATCGGATGCTCAGCTGACTGAGCTACCCAGGCACTCCTCAAGCATCTTTCCTGACCATAATTGTATGAAACTAGACCAACTATTAGAAAAACCAAGAAATTCACAAATGCGTGGAGATTAATAATATGCTATTGAACAATCAATGGGTCAAAGAAGAAATCAAAAGAAAGCAAAAAATGCTTTGAGACAAATATAAAAATGAAAAACAACACACCAGAAACTTATGGGATACAGCAAAAGCAGTTTTAAGAGGGAAATTCATAGTGATAAAATGCCTACATAAAGAAAAAAAAATTTCAAATAAACTAACAACACCTCAAGGAATTAGAAAAAGAACAAATGGAGCCCAAAGTTAGTAGAATGAAGGAAATACCAAAGATTAGAGTGGAAAAAAATGAAACTGAGACTAAAAAATTAGAAAACATAAATGAAACTAAGAGCTGGTTCTTTGCAAAAACAAAATTGACAAACTTTTAGCTAGACTCACAAGGTAAGGGAGAAGACAGGACTCAAAATAATTACTTTAAATGTAAATGAAATGCATTCTGTAATTAAAAGACAGAATGGCAGAAAGGAAAAGAAAACAAGACCCATCTATATGCTGCCTAAAGTGAGACACATTAGATGTAATGATATGCACAGACTGAAAGTGATAATAGTTACAACCAATACCACAGAAATACAAACGATCAGGGCGCCTGGGTGGCTCAGTTGTTAAGTGTCTGCCTTCAGCTCAGGTCATGATCCCAGGGTCCTGGGACCGAGTCCCACATCAGGCTCCCTGCTCAGTGGGAGGCCTGCTTCTCCCTCTCCCACTCCCCCTGCTTGTGTTCCTGCTCTCACTCTCTCTGTCAAATTAATAAATAAAATCTTAAAAAAAAAGATTGTTTAAAAAAAAAATACAAACGATCATAAAAGGCTACTATGAACAATTATACATCAACAAATTTGGCAACCAGAGGGGATAAATTCCTAGAAACATACAATATCCGAAGATTGAACCATGAAGAAATAGAAAATGTGAAGAGACTGAATACTTGTAAGGAGACTGAATCAGTATTCAAAACCTCCGACCAAATGAAAGTCTAGGACCAAATGGGTTCACTAGTGAATAATACCAAACATTGAAAAAGAATTAATGCTGGGGCACCTGGGTGGCTCAGTTGGTTAAGCATCTACCTTTGGCTCAGGTCATAGTCTTGGGGTCCTCGGATCGAGCCCCACATTGAGTTCCCTGCTCAGTGGGAAGCCTCCATCTCCCCTGCCTGCTCCCCCGGCTTGTACTCGCTTGCTCTCTAAAAGAATAATAATCCTTTTCAAACTCTTCCAAAAAAAATAGAAGATTAGGGAATACTTCCAAACCCATTTTACGAGGCCAGTATTACCCTGATAATAAAACAAGGACATCACAAGAAAATTACAGGCCAATATTTCTGATGAACATATATTCAAAAATCCTCAACAAAATATTAGCAACTCAAATTCAACAATACATTAAAAGGATCATACACCATGATAAAGTGGGAATTATCCCAGGGATGCAAAGAAGGCTCAACGTACTGCAAATCAGTCAATGCAATGCACCACATTAATGAAATGAAGGATAAAAATCACATGGTCCTATCAATAGATGTAGAAAAAGCACTGGATAAAATTCAACATTCATGTATGATAAAAACTCTCAATAAAGTGGGTACAGAGGGGGGCACCTGGGTGGCTCAGTCATTAAGTGTCTGCCTTTGGCTCAGGTCATGAGCCCAGGGTCCTGGGATCGAGTCCCACACTGGGCTCCCTGCTCGGCAGGAAGCCTGCTTCTCCCTCTCCCACTCCCCCTGCTTGTGTTCCTGCTCTCGCTATCTCTCTCTCTGTCAAATAAATAAATGAAATCTTTTAAAAAAATAAAGTGGGTACAGAGGGATTTATTATATAATAAAGGCCATATATGACAAGCCCCAAAACTTGTAAGATCTGAAACAAGACAAAAATACCCATTCTCACCATTTTTATTCAAGATAGTACTGGAAGCCCTAGCCAGAGCAATTAAGCAAGAAAAAGAAATAAAAGGATCCAAACTGGAAGGGGAAGAAGTAAAACTGTTAACTCTGAAATGACATATACAGAAAACCCTAAAGACTCCACCAAAAAACTGTTAGGATTAATAAACTCTGTATAGTTGCAGGATACAAAAATCAATAGGAAGTAGCAGAAAGGTAAATTAACAACCCATTTACAGCTACATCCAAAAGAATATAATATCTGGGAAGAAGACACACATAAATGCAAAGACAGTTCATGTTCATGGATTGGAAGAATTAACATTGTTAATATTACTCAAAGCAATCTACAGATTCAGTGCAATCCCTATAAAAATTCCAATAGCATTTTTTACAGAAAGAGAACAAACAGTCCTAAAATTTGTATGGAATGACAAAAGACCACAAATAGCCAAAACAATATTGAGCAATGAGAAAAAAGCAGGAGACATTACACTACTTGATTTCAAAATATACTACAAAACTACAGTAATCAAAACAGTGTGGTATTGGCATAATAACAGACACACAGATCAATGAAACAGAATAGAGAGCCCAGAAATAAACCCATGCATATATGGTTAACTGACGTAGGACAAAGGAGCCAAGGACATAAAATGGAGAAAGGATAGTCTCTTCAATAAATGGTATTGGAAAAACTGACAGCCATATGCAAAAGAATGAAACTGGACCACTGTCTTATACAATACACAAAAATCAACTCAAAATGTGTTAAAAACTTGAATATGGGGCACCTGGGTGGTTCACTTGGTTAAGTGCCTGCCTTTGGCTCAAGTCGCGATCCCAGGGTCCTGAGATTGAGCCCTGTGTCAGGCTCCCTGCTCAGCGGGGAGTCTGCTTCTCCCTCTCCCTTTTGCTCCTCCCCCTGTTCATGTTCTCTCTCTCTCAAATAAAAAATGAATAAAAAAATCTTTAAAAAACTTGAATGTAATAAAACTATAAAGCTGCTAGAAGAAAATATTGGCAGTAAGCTTCTTGATACCATCTTGGGAATGATTTTTTTTGGATCTGACACCAAAAACAAAGGTAACAAAAGCAAAAATAAAGTGAGACTACATGAAACTAAAAAAGCTTCTGCACAACTACTGGGTATTTACCACAAAGATACAAATGTAGGGACCCGAAGGGGTACGTGCACCCCAATGTTTATAGCAGCAATGTCCACAATAGCCAAACTGTGGAAAGAGCCAAGATGTCCATTGACAGATGAATGGATAAAGAAGATGTGGTATATATACACAATGGAATATTCTGCAGCCATCAAAAGGAATGAGATCTTGCCATTTGCAACGACGTGGATGGAACTGGAGGGTGTTATGCTGAGTGAAATAAGTCAATAAGAGAAAGACATGTATCATATGACCTCACGGATATGAGGAATTCTTAATCTCAGGAAACAAACTGAGTGTTACTGGAGTGGTTGGGGGTGGGAGGGATGGGGTGCCTGGGTGATAGACATTGGGGAGGGTATGTGCTACGGTGAGCACTGTGAATTGTGCAAGACTGTTGAATCACAGATCTGTACTTCTGAAACAAATAATGCAACATATTTTAAGAAAAAAGAAAAAGAAGAAGATAGCAGGAGAGGAAGAATAAAGGGGAGTAAGTCAGAGGGGGAGACGAACCATGAGAGATGATGGACTCTGAAAAACAAACTGAGGGTTCTAGAGGGGAGGAGGTAGGGGGATGGGTTAGCCTGGTGATGGGTATTAAAGAGGGCACATTCTGCATGGAGCACTGGGTGTTATGAACAAACAATGAATCATGGAACACTACATCAAAAACTAATGATGTAATATATGGTGATTAACATAACAGTAAAAAAATTAAAAAAAGCTTCTGCACAGCAAAGGAAATCAACAAAATAAAAAGGCAACCTCCTGTATATCCAAAATATATAAAGAAATCATACAACTCAATAGCCCCCCAAAAAATCTGATTAAAAAATGGGCAGAGGATCTAAATAAACATTTTTCCAAAGACACACAGATGGCCAGTAGGTACATCAGAAGATGCATGCTCAACATGACTCAGGGATGCTCAACATTTCATCAGGGAAATGCAATGCAAAAATATGAGGTATCACTTCACACCTGTTAGAATGACGGTCATCAAAAAAGACTAGAAATGAAAAGTGTTAATGAGGATGTGGGAAAAAAAGGGAACCTATGTGTACTGTGGCGAGAAAGTAAATTGATGCAGCTACAATGGAACACAATATTGAAGTTCCTCAGAAAATTATAAACAGAATTACTGTATGATCCAGCAATTCTACCTTTGGTTATTTATCTGAAGAAAATGAAAATAGTAATTTGAAAAGATATAACCACTCCCATGTTCAATGCCATGTGGCATTATTTACAATAGCTAAAATATGGAAAAAACCTAAGTGTCCATTGATGGATTAATAAAGGAAATGTGGCATATACACAATGAAATATTACTCAGCCTAAAAAAGGATCTGATTTTAAAAATTACATTTGTTCATAAATCAGTCATAATTTGAGAAGATAGATTCTTTGAGCGTCAGAAATTGTCCATTGGCTACCAGCGTATTTTCCACTTTGGCACAGTAATAAAACCATATTCAGAAAGTGAAAAAAAAAAAGACTGATTTCACTGTCTTTGGATACATATCCAGAAGTGGGATTATGGGATGATATGGTAGTTCTATTTTTAATTTTTTGAGGAACTGCCATATTGTTTACCATAATGGTTGTACCAACTTATATTCCCATCAACAGTCTACCAGTTTCCCTTTTCTCCACATCCTTGCCAATACTTATTTTATGACAGACATTGTAATAGATGGGAGGTGATATTGTGGTTTTGATTTGCATTTCCCTGATGGTTAGTGATGTTGAGCATCTTTTCTAAAAAAAATATTTACTCATTTATTTGAGAGAGAGAGTGTGCATGAGGATGAGGGACAAAGGGAGAGGGAGAGAGAATCTCAAGCAGACTCCATGCTGAGTGTGGAGGTTGACATGGGGCTTGAGCTCCAAACCCGGAGATCATGACCTGAGCCGAAACCAAGAGTCAGATGCTTAACCCAATGTGCCACCCAGGTGCCCTGATGTTGAGCATCTTCAATTTATCAGTTGGCTATTTGTTTTTTTAATAGAATTTTAAATTTTTAAAAAACTTATTTTTATTATTCAAAATTTTTTTAAAATTTAAATTTAGTTAACATATATGCATTATTAGTTCCAGGGGTAGAATTTAGTGATTCATCACTTGCATATAATACCAAGTGCTCATTATATCAAGTGCCCTGTTTAATGCCCATCACTCAATTACCCCATCGCCCCCACCCAACTCCCCTCCAGCAACCCTCAGTATATTTCCTATAGTTAAAGAGTCTCTTATGGTTTGTATCCCTGTTTTTATCTTATTTTCTTTTTTCTTCCCTTTCCCTGTGTTCATCTGTTTTGTTTCTTAAATTCTACATGAGTGAAATCATATGGGATTCGTCTTTCTCTGACTTTTGCTTAGCATAGTACCTTCTAGTTCCATCTACATAATTACAAATGGCAAGATTTCATTCTTTTTGATGGCTGAGTAATACTCCATTGTGTGTGTGTGTGCATGTATGTACATACATATATACTACTTCTTTATCCATTCAGCTGTCTATGGACATCTGGACTCTTTACATACATATTTTGGCTATTGTGGATATTGCTGCTATAAACATTGGGGTGCATGTGCCCCTTCAAATCGCAACTTTTGTATCCTTTGGATAAATACCTAGTAGTGCAATTGCTGGACTGTAGGGTAGTTCTATTTTTAATTTTTTGAGGAACCTCTATACTGTTTTCCAGAGTGGTTGCAACAGCTTGTATTCACACCAACAGTCTAAGAGGGTTCCCCTTTCTACACATCCTCACCAACATCTATTGTTTCCTGAGTTGTTAGTTTTATATTCTGACCAGTGCGAGATGGTAGGTATCTCATTGTGGTTTCGATTTTTATTTCCCTGAGGCTGAGTGATGTTGAACATTTTTTCTTGTGTCTGTTAGCCATTTGTATGTCTTTGGGGGAAATATCTGTTCATGACTTCTGCCCATTTCTTGACTGGATTTTTTATTTTTTGGGTGTTGAGTTTCATATGTTCTTTATAGGTTTTGGATACTAGTCCTTTATCAGATATGTCATTTGCAAATATCTTCTCCCATTCTATAGGGTGCCTTTCAGTTTTGTTAATTGTTTCCTTTGCTGTGCAAAAGCTTTTTATCCTGATGAAGTCCCAATAGTTCATTTTTGCTTTTGTTTCCCTTGTCCTTGGAGACATGTCTAGCAAGAAGTTGCTGTGGCCAAAGTCAAAGAGGTTACTGCCTGTGTTCTCCTCTAGGATTTTGATGGATTCCGGTCCCATATTTTGGTGTTTCATCCATTTTGAATTTATGTATGTGTGTGGTGTAAGAAAGTGGTCCAGTTTCATTCTTCTGCATGTTGCTGTCCAGTTTTCCCAACATAATTTGTTGAAGAGACTGTCTTTTTTCCATTGGACATTCTTTCCTGCTGTGTCAAAGATTAGTTTACCATAGATTTGAGGGTCCATTCTTGGGTTCTCTAGTTTGTTCCATTGATCTATGTGTCTGTTTTTGTGCCAGTACCATATTGTCTTGATGATTGCAGCTTTGTAATACAGCTTAAGGTCTAGAACTGTGATGCCTCCAGCTTTGGTTTTCTTTTTCAACATTACTTTGGCTATTCAGGGTCTTTTCTGGTTCCATAAAAATTTTAGGATTGTTTGTTCCAGCTCTGTGAAAAATGCTGATGGTATTTTGATAGGGATTGCAGTCAATGTGTAGATTGCTTTGGGTAGCACAGACATTTTAACAATATTTGTTCCTCCAATCCATGAGCATGGAATGTTTTTCTATTTCTTTGTGTCTTCCTCAATTTTTTTCATAAGTGTTCTGGAGTTTTCAGAATACAGATCTTTTACCTCTTTGATTAGGTTTATTCCTAAGTATCTTAACAGTTTTTGGTGCAATTGTAAATGGGATTACTTCCTTGATTTCTCTTTCTGCTGCTTTATTGTTAGTGTATAGATATGCGACAGACTTCTGTGTATTGATTTTATATCCTGTAACTTTGCTGAATTCCTCTATCAGTTCTAGCAATTTCTTGGTGGAGTCTTTGGGTTTTCTACATAGAGTATCATGTCTGTGAAGAGTGAAATTTTGACTTCTTCTTTGTCGATTTGGATGCCTTTAATTTTTGTTTGTTGTCTGACTGCTAAGCCTAGGACTTCCAGTACTATGTTGAACAACAGTGGTGAGACTGGACATCCCTGTTGTGTTCCTGATCTTAGGGGAAAAGCTCTCAGTTTTTCCTCATTGAGGATGATATTCCCTGTGGGTCTTTTGTATATGGCCTTTATGATGTTGAGGTATGTTCCCTCTATCCCTATATTGTGGAGGTTTTTATTAAGGAAGGATGCTGTATTTTGTCAAATGCTTTTTCTGCATCTATTGAGAAGATCATATGGTTCTTCTCCTTCCTTTATTAATGTGGTGTATCACACTGATTGATTTGCAGATATTGAACCAACCCTGTAGCCCAGGAATAAATCCCACTTGGTCATGGTGAATAATCCTTTTAATGTACTGTTGGATCCTGTTAGCCAGTATCTTGGTAAGAATTTTTGCATTCTTGTTCATCAGGGATATTGGTGTGTAACTCTTTTTTATAGTGGGGTCTTTGGTTTTTGGATCAAAGTAATGTTGGCCTCACAGAATGAGTTTGAAGTTTTTCTTCCATTTCTATTTTTTTGGGAAAGTTTCAGAAAAATAGGTATTAATTCTTTAAATGTTTGGTAGAATTCCCCTGGGAAGCCATCTGGCCCTGGACTCTCTCATTTGTTGGGGAGATTTTTGATTACTGATTCAATTTCTTTGCTGGTTATGGGTCTGTTCAGGTTTTCCTATTTCTTCCTGTTTCAGTTTTGGTAGTTCATAATGTTTCTAGGAATTTACCCATTTCTTTCAGATTGCCTAATTTTGTTGGCATATAATTGCTCATAATACTCTTTAATTGTTTGTATTTCTTTGGTGTTGGTTGTGATTTCTCCTCTTTCATTCATGGTTTTATTTATTTGGGTCCTTTGTCTTTTCTTTTTGATAAGTCTGGCTAGGGATTTATCAATCTTGTTAATTCTTTCAAAGGACCAGCTCCCAGCTTCATTGACCTCTGTTTTTTTTTTTTTAATTTCTGTATCATTGATTTCTGCTCTAACTTTATTATTTCTCTTCTCCGGCTGGATTTAGGCTTTATTTGCTGTTCTTTTTCCAGTTCCTTTAGGTGTAAGGTTAGGTTGTGTATTTGAGACCTTTCTTGTTTCTTGAGGAAGGTCTGTATTGCTATATACTTCCCTCTTATGACTGCCTTTGCCGCCTCCCAAAGGTTTTGAACTGTCATGTTTTTATTTTCATTTGATTCCATGTAGTTTTAAAATTCTTTAATTTTCTTGTTGGCCCATTCATTTTTTAATAAGATGTTGTTTAATCTCTATGTATTTGTGATCCTTCCAATTTTTTCTTGTAGTTGACTTCAAGTTTCATCACACTGTGGTCTGAAAATATGCATGGTATGATCTCAATCTTTTGTACCAGTTGAGACCTGATTTGTTACCCAGGATTTGATCTATTCTGGAGAGTGCTCCATGTGTACTTGAAAAGAATGTGTATTCTGCTGCTTCAGGATGAAATGCTCTGAATGTACCTGTTAAGTCCATCTGGTCCAGTGTGCCATTCAAAGCTCTTGTTTCCTTGTTAATCTTCTGCTTAGATGATCTGTCCATTGCTGTAGTGAGGTGTTAAAGTCCCCTACTATTACTGTATTATTTTCAATGAGTTTTCTTAATTTTATAATTAACTGATTCATATATTTGGGTACTCCCAAGTTAGGGGCATAAATATTTACAATTGCTAGAACTTCTTGTTGGATAGACCCCTTTATTATGGTATAGTGTCCTTCATCTCTTATTTCAGTCTTCAGTTTAAAATCTAGTTTGTCTGATAAAAGGACGGCTACTCCCATTTTCTTTTGATGTCCATTAGCATGATAAATTGTTGTTCACCCCCTCGCTTTCAATCTGGACGTGTCTTTGGGTCTAAAATGAATCTTGTAAGCAGCATATTGATGGGTCTTATTTTTTTTTTAAGATTTTATTTATTTATTTGACAGAGACAGTGAGAGAGGGAACACAAGCAGGGGGAGTGGGAGAGGGAGAAGCAGGCTTCCCGCCAAGCAGGGAGCCCGATGTGGGACTCGATCCCAGGGCTCCGGGATCATGACCTGAGCTGAAGGCAGACGCTAAATGACTGAGCCACCCAGGCGCCCAGGTCTTATTTTTTTAATCCATTCTGATACCCTCTGTCTTTTGATTGGAGCAGTCTATTTACATTCAGAGTAATTATTGAAAATATGAATTTAGTGCCACTGTATTACCTGTAAAGCTGTTGTTTCTGTAGATTGTCTCTATTCCTTTATGGTCTTTGTTACTTTTGGGCTCTCTTTCCTTTCAAAGGGTCTCCTTTAATATTTATTTTAGGGCTGGTTTAGTGTTCACAAATTCTTTTAGTTTTTATTTGTCTTGGAAACTCTTAATCTCTCCTTCTATTCTGAATGACAGCCTTGCTGGATAAAGTATTCTTGGCGGGAAATTTTTCCCATGTAGCACATGGAATATGTCATGAGGGTCTTTCTGGCCTGCCAGGTCTCTATGGACAGGTCGGCTACCAACCTTATGTGTCTACCCTTATAGATAAAGGACCTCTTGTTCTGATCTGCTTTCAGGATTTTCTCTTTATCTTTATAATTTGCAAGTTTCAGTATAATATGTTGAGGTGTTGACCTATTTTTATTGATTTTGAGGGGAGTTCTCTGTGCCTCTTGTGCTTGAATGCATTTCCTTCCACAGATTAGTGAAGTTCTCAGCTATAATTTGCTCAAATAAACCTTCTGCCTCTTCTTCCTGCTCCTTATCTTCTGGGACTCCTACAATATAGATATTATTTCCCTTTATGGAACTGCTGAGTTCCCTAAGTCTACCCTCATGATCTAAGAGTTTTCTCTCTTCTTTTCAATTTTATTTTCTGTATCACTGATTCATTCTTCTGCTTGTTCATTTTTATGGCCTCCATTTGAGACTGTATCTTGGTAACAGCATTTTAAGTTTCAGCCTGACTAGATTTTAGTTATCTATAGTAAGGGATTCTCTAGTGTCTTCTACACTTTTTTTCAAGTCCAGCTAGTACCCTTATAATCGTTTTAAATTCTAGTTCAGACATCTTACTTATATCCATATTGATTAAATCCCTGGCTGTGAATACTATCTCCTGTTTTTTCTTTTGGGGTGAATTTGTCTGTCTTGTCATTTTGTCCAGAAAAGGAAAGAAGAAAGAAAAAAAATACAGAACAACAAAAAACAAACAAACAAAAAAATTAGATCCTGGGTGTGTTCTGGTCTGCTTGTTAAAAGAAACTAGTTCCCAAAATAAGAAAGAATAACATATATTGTATACATATAGATAAAATAACATACAATGAAAGGAAACAAAAAATAAAATATATATATGAAGTATATGTAAAAATAATTTAGAAATAAAAAAATTGAAAAAAAGATTATAATTGAAAAAAGACTAAAGGACTAAAGAATAAAAACACAAAGAATGTTATATACTGTTTTCCCCAAGAGCTGAAGCTTTGCAGCCCTCTATGATCAGTTAAGTTGGCTCAAGTGAGTTGGTTTTGTTGGTGTTCTGGGGGAAGGGGCCTCTTGTTCTTATTCTCAGGTGGACTTGCCCTAGTGGAAATGTGCGTCCAAGTGTGCAGGGAGGCAGAGCTCTGGGCTCTGGGCTCCAGTAGGTGGTGCTGTTTTGCTCCCTGAAGGTTTTCAGCACTGAGGGGGTGGGACAAGGATGGCAGCGCTGGGCTTTCTGGCCCCAGAGCTGAAAATCTGCACCCCCTAGTCTTCAGTGAGCCCTCACAGAAGAGCAACCAGTCTTGTGTTTTTGGTTCCCATCAGAATTTGTGTTCATCCAGCCTATGACCAAGCATTTTTATCTCAGGCACATGACTAAGTTTCAAAACTCCAAATTTTAGGGATTGCTGTGGCTAGGACTGCATTGTCCTTCAGGAAGGGTCTTGTCTCACTTCTGCCTTTTGTTGGACCCATCCCAGGAAAAGTGATCATACAACTCTGCAGCGGCTCCCAGTTTATGGCAACACAGAGCAGAATGCCAGCACATAGACTCACTGTTCTCAGCCGGCTTCCCCACTCCTATACCTGAGAATTCTGCTGCACTTAGGCATGACCTGTTTGTCTTCTGACCTCAGGGATCCTCAGACCAGGCTGTCACACCTGGGATTCTGCCCCGCTTCACCACCTGACCACCTTTAAGCTAGGCATGTCCCCCACTGTAGCCGACTTCTAAAAGTTTCGATTTTGCACTTTGCTAATTATAATACTTTGAGGTAGGCTTCTTAAGCAGGCTCCCTCCCCTCTGTGGTATCCTTAGCTATATCACACTGGATTCAAGTCTCCATACCTCCTATCTTCCAAATAGTGGTTGTTTTTCTACTTGTAGACTTGCAGCATTTGTTTTCTCAGATCCCTGATTGATTTCTTGGGTGTTCAAAATGATTCAATAACTATCTAGTTGTATTTGAGGTATGAAACAAACTTAGGGTCCCCCTAGTCCTCTGCCATCTTAACTTTTCTGTGGGCTATTTATGTCTTTTGAGAAATGTCTATTCAGGTCCTTTGCCCATTTTACTTTTATTTTTTATTATATTTTTTTCCTTTTTGCCCATTTTTATGTAAATTCTAGCTAGTTAACATATACTGCAATATTAGTTTCAGGTGTAGAATTTAGTGATTCATCACCTACACACAGCACCTGGTGCTCATCACAAGTGCCCTCTTTGATACCCATCACCTATTTAACCCATCCCCTTGCTCACCTCCCCTCCAGTAACCCTCAATTTGTTCTCTATAATCAAGAGTCTATTTCTTGGTTTGCCTCTTTCCACCCATGTTTGTTTTGTTTTTTAAATTCCACTTAGGAGTACAATCATATGGTATTCTTCTTTCTCTGACTTATTTTGCTTAGCATAATACTCTCTAGGTCCATCCAAGTCATTGCAGATGGCAAGATTTCATTCTTTTTATGGCTGAATAACATTACATTGTATAGCACATTTTCTTTATCTGTTCATCAGTTGATGCGATGGGCTCTTTTCATAATTTGGCTATCGCTGATAATGCTGCTATAAACATTGGGGTGCATGTGTCCCTTTGAATCAGTATTTTTGTATCCTGCCCATTTTTTTAATTGGGTTATTTGTTTTTCAGGTGTTGAATTTGATATGTGTAAGAGGGTTCCCCTTTCTCCACAGCCTCACCAGCACCTGTTGTTTCTGGTGTTATTAATTTTAGTCATTCTGATTGGGTGAAGTGATATCTCTTTATAGTTTTAATTTGTATTTTTCTGATGATGAGTGATGTTGAGCATCTTTTCATGTGTCTGTTAGCCATCTGTTTGGTCTTCTTTGGAAAAATGTCTATTTATTTCTTCTGCCCATTTTTAAACTAGACTGTTTTTTGAGTGTTTGATATGTTCTTTATATATTTTGGATACTAACCCTTTGTCAGATATATCATTTGCAAATATCTTCTCCCATTCTGTCGATTGTCTTTTAGTTCTGTTATTTCCTTCACTGTGCAGGTTTTTATTTTGATGAAGTCCCAATAGTTCATTTTTGCTTTCATTTCCCTTGCCTCAGTAGATGTTTCTAGTAAGAAGTTGCTACAGCTGAGCTCAGAGAGGTTACCACCTGTGTTCTCCTCTAGGATTTTGATGGTTTCCTGTCTCACATTTAGGTCTTTCATCCATTTTGAATTTATGTGTATGGTGTAAGAAAGTGGTCTAGTTTCATTCTTCTGCATGTTGCTGTCCAGTTTCCCCAACACCCTTTGTTGAAGAGACTGTCTCTTTTCCATTGGATATCCTTTCCTGCTTTGTTGAAGACTAATTGACTATATAGTTGTGGGTTCATTTCTGGATTTTCTATTATGTTCCACTGATCTATGACCATGTTTTTGTGCCAGTACCATACTGCCTTGGTCACTACAGCTTTGTAATATAGCTTGAAGCCCGGAATTGTGATGCCTCCAGCTTTGCTTTTTTCAAGACTGCTTTGGCTATTTGGGATTCTTTTGTGGTTCCATACAAATTTTAGGATTGTTTCTTTCTAGTTCTATGAAAAATGCTGGTGGTATTTTGACAGGGATTGCATTAAGTGTGTAGATCGCTTTGGGTAGTATAGATATTTTAACAATATTTGTTCTTGCAATCCATGAGCATGGAATGTTTTTCCATTTCTTTGTGTCATCTTTAATTTTTTTCATCAGTGTTTTACAGTTTTAAGAGTACAGATCTTTTACCTCTTTGGTTAGGTTTATTCCTAGATATCTTATGGTTTTTGGTACAATTACAAATGGGATTGATTTCTTGATTTCTCATTCTGTTGCTTCATTATTGCATACATAGAAATGCAACAGATTTCTGTACGTTGATTTTGCCTTTCCCTATTTTTAAAAAAAGATTTACTTATTTTAGAGAGAGAGAGAGAGAGAGAGAGTGTGAGGGGTGGGGGAAGAGCCAGAGGGAGATGGAGAGGTAGAGAGATAATCTCCAGCCAACTCCCCACTGAGCAGGAAGCCTGATGTGGGACTCAGTCTCACAACCCTGAGATCATGATCTGAGCCAAAATCAAGAGTCAGATGCTTAACTGACTGAGACTCCCAAGCATCCCTGCATTTGCCCATTTTTAAAATTGAGTTATTTTCTTGTTACTGAATTGTTTGCATTCCTTATATATTTTGGATGCTGACTTCTTATCAGATGTATCGTTTGCAAATATTTCTCCCATTCTGTACATTGTTTTTACTCTTGATTCTTTCCTACTAGACACTTTTTAGTTTGATACAATCCCATTGTCTAGTTTTGCATTTTTTTCACCTGTGCTTTTGGGTCATATAAAAAGAAATAAAATTGCACAGACCAATGTCAAGAAGCTTGTTCTCTGTGTTCTTCTAGTAGTTTCAGTTTCAGGCCTTACATATAACTTGTTAATCCATTTTGAGGGTTTTTTTTGTTTTGTTTTGTTTTAATGAAGTGAGATTAAGTGTCCAACTTAATTCTTCCGCATGGAGATAACCAGTTTTCTCAGCACCCTTTATTGAAGAGACTTTCCATGTGTGTTCATGGCACTGCTGTCAAAGGTCAATTGACCATAAATGCACGGATTTTTTATAGGCTGTCTACCTGGCCTAATAGTCTATATTTTTGTTTTTATGTCAGTACCATACTTTTTTGATTAGTGTAGCTTTGTAGTATATTTTGAAATCAGGTAATGTGATGCCTCTAGCTTTGTTCTTGTTGCTCAAAATTGCTTTTGCACTTGGTAGTCTTTTGTGGTCCCAGATGAGCTTTAGGATTGTTTTATCTACTTTTGTGAAAAAAATGTCATTGGAATTGTGAAAAGGGCTGCACTGATCTACAGACAACTTTGGGGAGTATTTTAAGAATATTCTTCTAATCCATGAAGATGGGGTATCTTTCCTTTTTTTTTTTTTGGTGTCCTCTTCAAATTCTTTCATCAAGATTTTATAGATTTCAGGGCACAGATCTTTGACCTCTTTGGTTAAATGTATTCCTATTTTTAAAAAAAAATTTTTGATGCTATTGTACATGAGATTGTTTTATTTTTTCCAGATACCTTATTAGCATGTACAAATGCAACTGATTTTTGTAGATTGATTCTGTATCCTGCAACTTCACTAAGTTAGTTCATTAGTTCTCATAGTGTTTTGGTGGTCTTTGGTTTTATATATAAAACTGACCCTCGAACAACATGGGTTTGAACTGCACGGGTCCACTTATACATGGATTCTTCTCGGTAAGTACAGTACTGTAAATGTATATTCTCTTCCTTATAATTTTTTTTTAACTCTTTTCCCTCTAGCTTACTTCCTTCTAAAAATACAGTATATAATACATGTAACATACAAATGTTATGTTATCAGGAAGGCTTCTAGTCAACAGTAGGCTATTAGCAGTTAAGTTTTTGGGGAGTCAAAAGTTAAATGTGGATTTCTGACTGTGTAGGAGAGGTAAGAAACCTAACCCTGTTGTTACAGGGTCAACTGTATAAGATTATCTCCGCAAACAGAAAACTTTTCTTCTTCCTTTCTGATTTGGATGCCTTTTCTTTATCTTGCCTAAAAATTCTGGCTAGAACTTCCAGTTAAGTAAGTGGCAAGAGTGGGCATCCTTGTCTTATTCCTGATCTTAATGTGCTGTTGAATTTGGTTTGCTAGCATTTTGTTGAGGATTTCTGCATCTATGTTAATCAGGAATATTGGTGTATAATTTTCTTGTAGTGTCTTTGGCTCTGGTACAGGGTATTGTCGGCCTTGTAAAATGAGTTTGCAAGTGTTCCCTCCTCTTTAATTTTTGGGAAGAGTTTGGGAAGCACTGGCATTTATTCTTCTTTACCTATGAAACCATCAGGTCTTGGGCTTTTCTTTTTTGGAAGGTTTTTGATTGCTGATTCTATCTCCTTACTCATTAGTTTGTTCAGATATTCTATTTCTTCACAATTCAGTCTTGTTTGTATGTTTCTAGGAATTTTCCTATTCTTGTATGTTATCCATTTTATTTCGCATATAAATCTTCAATGTATCTGTGATCTGATTTCTGTGGAATTGTATTATCTTCTCTTTCACTTATAATTTCTAAGTCTCTTTTTCTTAGTCTAAGACTTGTCAATTTTATCTTTTCAAAAAACAACTCTTTCATTGATCTTTTCTACTGTATTTCTAGTCTGTATTTCATTTATTTCTGCTATGATTTTTATTTTCTTCCTTCTGCTAATTTTAGGTTTAGTGTGTTCTTTTTCTAGTTTCTTGAGGTATAAAGCTAGGTTATCTCAGATCTTTTTTTCTTACTATAGGCATTTATTAAACTTCCCTCTTAGAAGTTTAATTTTTGCTTTTTAATTAATGCTTTTGTTGCATCCCATAAGTTTTGATATGTTTTGTTTCCATTTTCATTTGTCTCAAGATACGTTTTGATTTCACTTCTGATTTCTTCTTTGACTAATTGATCACGAGTGTTTTCACTTTCCACATATTTGCAATTTTACTCCTGCTATTGATTTCTAGTTTTTTACCACTGTGGTTGGAAAAGATACTTGATATAATGCAATCTTCTTAAATGTACTGACTTGTTTTGTGGCCTAACATATGATCTATCCTGGAAAATTCTCCGTGCGTGCTTGAAATGAATGTGTATCTTGTTGTTGTTGGATGGACATATGCTCTGCATATGTCTATTAGGTTGATTTGGTCTGTAGTGCTGTTCAAGTCTGCTGTTTCCTAATTTTTCATCTGGATGATCTATCCATTGTTGCAAGTAGGCTACTGAGATCCCCTATTATTATATTGCTATTTTCCGCCTCAGTTCTGTTAATATTTACTTTATACACTTAAGTGCTTCAATGTTGGGTGCATATATATTCACAGTTGTATCCTCTTGATAAAGTGACCCCATTATTATTATATAATGACATTCTTTGTCTCTTAAAGAGACAGTTTTTGACTTAAAGTCTATTTTGTCTGATATTAAGTAATGTCACCCTGCTCTCTTTTGGTTACCATTTGAATGGAAGATCTTTTCCCATCCCTTCACTTTTAGCTTATGTGTGTCCTCAGAAGTAAAATGAGTCCTTAGTAGGCAGCATATTATGGGATCGTGTTTTTTAATCCATTTAGCCACTGTGTCTTTTGATTGGCTATTTTGATCCATTTACATTTAAAGTAATTATTTATATATAAGGACTTACTACTGCCATTTTTTAATTGGTTTCGAGTATTGTACAGTTTTGTTATTCTTTTCTTGCTTTCATCCCTTGTCATTTGCTAATTTTTTGTAGTGGTGTACTTTGATTACTTAATCTTTTGTGTATCTACTCTAGGTTTCTTTTTGGTTAACATGAAGCTTCCAATAAAACATAGTTATAACAATCTATTTTAAGTTGGTAATAACAACTTAAATCTGTATGGTTTAACTTCTCCTTCCCTAACATTTTGTTATTGGTGTCACAATTTATTTCTCTTCTATACTCTGTATCTAGCATCAAATTATCATAGATATAGTATTTCTGATACTTTTGTCTTTTAACTTATATACCAGAGTTAAAAGTGATTTATGCACTACCATTACAGTATTAGAGTATTCTGAATTTGACTATAATCTTAGTTTTACAATGAGTTTTATACTTTCATATGTTTTCCTTTTAGTTGGCATTCTTTCAACTTGAACTCTCTTTAGCATTTCTTGTAAAGCAGGTTTACTGTCATGAACTCCCACAGATCTTGTTTGACTGAGAAAGTCTTTATCTCTTTTTTCTGGAGGACAGCCCTGCCGAGTATAGTGTTGGCAGTTTTGGCACTTTGAATATATCATCCCATTGTTTCCTGGTCTGCAAGGTAGTCTGCTAAGAAATCCACTGCTAGGGATTCCTATGTACGTGATGAGTTGGTTTTCTCTTGCTGTTTTCAAAATTCTGTCTTTGACTTTTGAGAATTAGTTTATGATGTGTGTCTTTGTGAAGATCTCTTTATATTTTATGTTTGGGGTTCCTTGGACATCATGGATCTGGATGTTCATTTCCCTCTCCAGATTACAGATTAGTAGTTTTCTGTCATTATTTCTTTAAATAAGTTTCTCCCTTTTCTTTATCTGTTTCTTCTGGGACTCCCATTAATGTGAATATTGTTTCTTTTACGTGTCCCATAACTCTTCTAGGCTTTTTGCCCTCTTTTTCGTTTTTTTTCTTTTCCTTTTCTTTCCTCTGACTGGGTAATTTCAGTTGACCTGTCTCCATGCTCACTGATTCTTTCTTTTGCTTGATAGAGTCTGCTGGTGAAGCTGTCTGTGGAATTCTTCAGTGCAGGCATTGCATTCTTCAGCCCTAGAATTTCCTTTTGGCTTGTTTTTATGGTTTCTCTTTTTGCACTTCTCATTTTCTTCGTGTATTGTTTCCCTGAATTTGCTTAGTTCCTTGTTTTCTCTTGTAGTTCACTGAGATTCCTTAAGACAATTATTTTGAATTCTTTGTCACACAGTTTGCAGATCTCAATTTCTTTAGGGTCAGTTACTGGTATTTTATTTTATTTCTTTGGTGGTGTCACATTCCCTTGCTTATTCATGATCCTTGTGGCACTGCATTGGTGTCTCTGCATCTGAAAAAGTAGGCATCTCTTTCAGTCTTTAAAGACTGACTTTGGCAGGGAAGGCCCTTTCACAGTCTGTGTGTTCAGAAATTCTGGGCAAGCTGTCTCATGGGGTCTGTGGGTGAGTTTGTGGCTAGAATCCTCAGGAGGCCCAGGTCAGCAGGTGAGCAGGCTTGGGGGTCGACCTGGTACTAACTGGATCTTGAGCCAGAGTCTGCAAGGTGTGGTGTGGCCTGCTGCTGGGATGGGTCTATGATGCTAGAAGTATAGGTCTGTAGTGGTGGACCTGGATCCTGGGTCTCTTGGGCCTGGTCATTGTTTAGGTCTACTGGGTTTTGCTGGAGCCTGGGGATCTCGGGACTGATCTGGCACTAGGGCAAGCTTGGGGTTGCAGGGGCCAATCTGGTGCTGGACAATTATGGAGGATGGTCTATAGTAGCCTGCTTGGAGTCTGGTGTTGTGAAGTCTGGCTTGGTGCTGGAGTTTGGAGCCTGGGTCCATGAGGGCTGGCCTGGCATTAGGCTGGGCCTAGTGGCTGGGCCCACTGGTGCTAGCCTGGTATTGGTGTTCACTGCGGCCCTGCTGCTGGGTCCACAGTCAAGCTGGGTGCTCACTTCACTCTCCTTCCCCCATGGGGAGGGTGTCTCTCCATAATGGGCTGCCTGGGCTTTAGAGATGGGGTGACACAGGTAATATGAGATTTTCCTTTCTACCTTCTTCACCTTTTCTTATTTCTGTGCTCCATCCAGGTGCTGCCATCTCTTAACTGGAATCCTTAGCTCTTGTGAAGGTATTTTTATGCACAGATAGTTGTTCATTGATGTTTCTGTGAGGGTACAAGCAATGGAAACTTCTATTCTGCCATCTTGCTGACATCAATCTCTTACAGCTAAATTTTAAAACTGCATACATGGCTTGCATATTTCAATTTCCAGTTATGTTCGGATTTTTTGGACTGGTTCTCTAATTTTTGTAACATTTCTCTTTTTTCTATTGTTTCATCTTTTTTTTGTGGTTCTTTCTGTGAGGTTTATTTAGCTTTACCTTCTAAACATTTTGTTTTTTATTTCTGTTATCATAGTTTTGATTTTCCAGGGTTCTTTTTTGGTTCCTTGAATGTTTCTTTTATAAAAAGTATCATTCTGTTCATGTTCTGTGAACGTAATTTCTTCTATTATAGTGTCTTGTTATTGCTGCTGTAGATTTCTTTTCCCTGGAGTTGTCTATTTCATCCATGTTACTTTTCCCCTCTTCTATTTGTTTGGTCTCTACCTTTTATGTAAGAGGTTTTACTGAGATATTTAAAGATCCTTTGTTCTCCACTCATATTTAAGAGTAGATGCTAAAGGGCGCCGGGGTGGCTCAGTTGGTTAAGCGACTGCCTTCGGCTCAGGTCATGATCCTGGAGTCCCGGGATCGAGTCCTGCATCGGGCTCCCTGCTCGGCAGGGAGTCTGCTTCTCCCTCTGACCCTCCCCCCTCTCATGCTCTCACTCTCTTTCTCATTCTCTCTCTCAAATAAATAAAATCTTAAAAAAAAAAAGAGTAGATGCTAAAAAGCTGATTGGAAGTTCTGATCTATGGGTTTCTTTACTGTAAAATAATCTGGTTGGGTTTGTTCCTTGGAAGTGATCCAGTGTCAAACCTTCACAGTCTTTATTTTTGGGCTGATCAGATTCTCCACAAAAGCATCTTTTATCACCTGCATAGAGGTTCAGAACAGGTTGCCTGGATTCTGTAGGTTAAGTGAGGAATGAAGACGGGGCATCTCAGCATTCAGTATGCATTGTTTTCAGTATGGTACCCAGACCTTCAGTTGTGCTCCCCAGTCTAGGGGCCCTCTATTTTATAATCTCCCGGGAATAAAGTACCAGTCTTCTGCCTGGGCAGAGATGATTTGGAGGTCAACTGTTTATTCAAACAAACTTTCTATAAACTCTCCTGATTTTTGGTTTTACCTTTATTCCACCCACACACTTCCATGGTTCCCCAAGTCTTGAATGTTTGAAGGTTTTTGCTGGGTATATCCAGTTGCTTGGTCTTTATCTCTGTCAACTTGGGATTTACGTAGTCTGCTAAGTTTATCTACTTTAAGTTTCCAAATATTTATCCCTTCTCTTTTTTCCTTTGTTAATAACAAATTTATTTTCTTTTTTCTTAAAAATTTTAAAAGTAATTTCTACACCCAACGTGGAGCTCAAACTCACGGCCTTGAGATCAAGAGTTGCATGCTCTACCAACTGAGCCAGCCAGGCACCCCATGAATTTATTCTTTACAAAAAATCTCTTCACTGTCATTTTAATGTAATTTCAAGAGGGAACAAAAGTACTAGAAGTAAATTGCTATCTTCACTCAGTAGGTTATTCATACTATATTATCCCCACTTTATCACTTAGCATTGTCACTTAGAGTAGCAAGTTTAGCCATGGCATCAATTAATCACAAAATATGAAGCCAATAGCATTAACTGGTGACAGGGACAAATATTTTCTAAAAAACCGCTAATTCCTGGGGGCAAAATAATCTCACAATAAGGTTCTGGGAGACCCTTGGTTAAATTCTCATTTGTAGTCCTTGAGGCATATTAAGAACCTCCACATATTTAATGGTTTTAAAAAATATCTTTTGAGGAGAGAAAGGTGAAATTAACTAAGTTGTGACTATTATTTTCAAGTCACATGAAAACCTATGTGTATCTTTATTCAGAGAGAGAAATTTTCTACTATTGCAACAAATTAAATATTTAATACTTGCAAAGTTCTTTTGAGAAAACTATTTTTTTATAAATTATATCAGCTCGATGTTTAATGTTACCATTAAAGAACAGAAGAGACATTCATTGGATCCAATGAACATGTAGTAATAGTTTGGCTGTGGTGAGATCCAGTCATATCACACTACTTTGAGTTTTGTAAGTTTCAAAAGAATACTACCCCATTTTGAAATATTTCCTGATTGTGAGAAAAACCTTGTAGAGATTTCATAAGCAGAGGGTTATAATAAATGTGGCAATAGTCTCTAAGGTCTCTTTAGCCTTCAAATTCCTTATTACTTATCTTAAGATAATAAAAATTAGGACAGTAGAGAGAAAGTAACTCTTGGTTTTGACAAGTACCTAATAGGACTGAAGTGAAAGGCAACTTATTTTACTGAGAAATACAAGCTACTTTAGTCAGTTGCATTTTAAGTTAAGAACTAAGATAAAAGAGTCTATACAATAAACAAAGCTAAAGCATACACTTTAGTAAGTCTTATAACCCATAAGACAGAAAGAAAGCTAGAAGGCGAAGAGACAGACATATTGCCTTGATATTTGCCAAAGCCACATGATAGCTGTCTTTATTTATTTATTTTTTAAAAAGATTTTATTTATTTGTCAGAGAGATAGAGACAGAGGGAGAGAGCAAGTACAAGTAGGGGGAGTGGCAGGCAGAGGGAGAAGCAGGCTTCCTGCTGAGCAAAGAGCCCGATGTGGGACTCGATCCCAGGACCCTGGGATCATGTCCTGAGCCGAAGGCAGACGCTTAACTGACTGAGCCACCCAGGTGTCCTGATCGCTGTCTTTAAATATTTGAGAATATCATGGGTAGATGAATCAGATATAATTCTGTATCAGAGAGCATAAAAAGGATCAATGTACAAAAGAAAGATGTTTTTAGGCCTAGAGCTAGAAAAAGGAAACAATATACCTTTAGTAGACAGTTATTTGTCCCTGAAAGTTTAGAAGCAGGGGCTGGCTGGCTGGTTAAACACACACAGGAGGACATGTTCAGAGGGGATTTTCTTATTAGAAATACTAGATACTTTCTAAAATTTTTCTTTTCCAATAAAGATTTTTTCCCCTTACCAAAGGTGGTATTTTCTGAATTTCTAGAAGTAATGACTTTCTAGAGGTAATGACTATTTGTTGTCAGAAAACAGAAAAGCACACAAAAGGAATAACCATCCACAGAGAACCAGTGTTAAATTTTTACTATATTTGCCACAAATTTTTGGTTTTAAAGCATAATTATATTCATGACAAACTGTACTTGTACAACTGTACACATAAACAAGATTACTTCCTCCCCCTGTCCTTGGGCTGAATGAAATAAAGTTCTGGACCAAACAGTTCTTACCCCTGATAATTCCTATAAGCTACTGAAGAAGAAAGTTATAGGAAACTCCATTATTGCTTAGGGATTAGTTAAATATATATTCCTTTGAATCATTAGTATAAATATTTTAGCACCTACAACTTCAAAGGCACTGACTGGCCTACTTTCCTCACACATAAAGGTAAATGAGATAGTTGCCACTGCGGACACCTAGTCAGAAGACCAACGCAGAAGCAGAATGTGACTTAAAAACAAAACAAAACAAAATAAAACAAAACGAAACAACACAACTCCCTCCTCCCACAAAAAAGAACAAAAAAACCAATCCAGGACAGAAGGGTGGTTAAAGTGTATACCAAAAAAGGGCTGCAAGAGCCTGGATACTTTCCATATCTAACCCTGACAGAACCAGGCATAGGAAGGACTCAAGATTCTAATTTTATAAACAGTATTTTACAAAGCACTCATCCTAGTTTAGTGAGTATAGTATTATTTCTTTCAAGAAACTAATTTTTTCTACCCATGTCTTTCATCAGGCACAAACCTGAACCCTGCAAAGTGTTGCCTGTTACGTTTTGTTACCTAAGAGTTTGATTTTGATGTATAGACATTTCCCTTATTACTTTAAAACAGTAAGGTGTAACTGCCTTCTGCTCACATTCTGCTTTAGTGAGGCAATGTGAAGCACTGACAGTACACACACTTGTGTCTCGTAAGTACCAACAGGAGCCAAGGAAACATATCACCAAGTCAAAATTAGGAGTTTCTTTCATGATTGGCCTAAGTTTTAGTCTCTTATGCAATAAAGAATTTCAGGACACCAAGAGAACTAACTCTCTTTTAGGGATTCCATAGCCTAGCTGTTAAGAAGATAAACATGCAAACATGCTGTCTCATATAACAGACCATATGTCATAGTGATAAAGAGCCCAGGATTTGTAGTCATACGGACCTGGATTTGAATCTAAGCTAGGTCACTTACTGTGTGTGTAATCTCTCAGAGCTTCTGTTTCCTCAACTGCAAAATGGGACCACTAAATTGATAGTGATATGAGAATTAAATAAGCCACTGCATATAAAACACTTGCCAGCTGGCAAAAAATAAAGCCTCAACAATATGCTAGCTTATTAAACAGGAGAAAGGCAATATGCAAGGCAGAAAAGGAACACAAAAGAAAGCTTCGGACCCAAAAAATCTCTTTAGGTGATGTTCCTTTAAGTAGAGATCCATAACTGGGTCTCAAGATATGAAAAGTTGACCTGAGGAATTCTGCTTCTAGTAATGATGAACTAAATATTTTGGATTAACTCTCCCACTGACAAAATCTGGAGGAAAAATACTGTTTGAGGGTAGTGGACTAAATTAACAGGGCAGTGAAGAACTACGATGTCGAGATCCAATAGGAAATCCAGAGAGGAGGATCCTAGCACTTGGGACCATCTTTCCTTTGGGGCATCTGCTGATTCTGGATGAGGGGGCCTGAGAAGTTGAGAAGCTGAGCATTGATTTGCTATTATTTTATTAATGATTTTTGGATCTGTCTTCATGAGGGAAGTTGGGCTGTAGTTTTATTTTTTATATGTGTTTGGTTTTGGTATAAAGGTAATAACTGGCGACATAAAATGAGTTGGGAATTGTTCTCTCTTTTTCTGTTTTCTGGAAGAAGCAGTGTAGAACTTGGTATTTCATCTTCAAATGTTTGGAAGACTACAACAGTGAAATTATCTGAGCTGACAGATTTATTTTTCAGAAGGTTGTTAACTTTGAACTCAATATTCTTTAATAGATATAAGATGATTATTCAGGTTATGTATTTCTTCCTGGGTAAGTTTTCTTAGGTTGTGACTTTATTCTTTAAAGATTTATTTATTTGAGAGAGAGAGAGAGAGCGCACATGCAGGGGGAGGGTCAGAGGGAGAGAAGCTGAAGCAGACTCCCTACTGAGCATGGAGCCCAAAAGAGAGCTTGATCTCATGACCCTGAGACCACCACTCGAGCCAAAATCAAGAGTAGGATGCCTAACAGACTGAGCCACCCAGGCACCCCTAATTTGTGACTTTAAAGGAATCGGTCCAGTTCATTTAAGTCACCACCTTTATGTATAGTGTATATAATATTCATAGCACTCCTCTATCTTTTGATTATGTAATTCTCCTTGAGACATATTTTTGGACCCATGGGTTGTTAAGAACTGTGTTGTTTAATTTCCAAGTGTGTGGAGACTTTCCAGTCATCTTTCTCTTATTTTTACATCAATTCCATTATGGTCAGACTATATTTTGTATTATTTCAACTTTTTCTTTTAAACAGCTGTGTTGAATAATATTTCACATATCACATAAATAATCCATTTAAAATGTGTAATTCAGTGGTTGTTAGTTCATCCACAGAGTTGCATAACCATCACCACAATTAGTTTTCATTGCCTCCAAAGAGAAACTCCATACCCATTAGCACTCATTCCTCATTTTCTCCTAGGTCCCTCAGAGTCTAGGTGACCATTAACCTACTTTCTGTATCCATAGATTTGCCTGTATGGGACAACTCACGTAAACGTAGTTATACAATATGTTGTCTTTTGTGACTGGTGTCTTATAATTTGAATAATGTTCTCAAGATTCAACCGTATTTTAGTATGAATCAGTAATTCATTTTTTTAACTGATAAATAATATTTGATTATATGGATATATCACATTTGTTTATTATCCATCCATTAGTTGATGGATACTTGGGTTGTTCCTATCTTTTGGCTATTATAATACTGCTACGAACATGGGTTGTCCAAGTATTTGTGTGAATGTTTTCATTTCTCTTGGAAATATTCCTAGGAATAGTACTGCTGGGTCATATGGTAGCTCTATGTTTAACTCTTTGAGGAGCTGTCAGAGTGTTTTCCATAGTGGCTGCAGCATTTTACATTACCACTAGCAGCATATGAAAGTTCTGATTTTTCTATATCCTTGTCAACATTTGTTATTATCTGACTTTTTGATTATAGCTACCCTAGTGGGTGTGAAGTGGTATCTCATTGTGGTTTAGATTTGCATTTCCCTGATGACTAATCATACCAAGAATTCTGTTATGGGCTTATTGGCCATGTATATATCTTCTTTGGAGATATCTATTAGATATTTTAGTTATCTATTTAGATATTTTGCTCAGTTTTAAATTAATCTTTTTATTATTGAGTTGTATTACTTATATATTCTAGATACAAGTCATTTGTCAGATCATCTACAAATATTTTCCCCCATGCTATGGCTGTCTTGCTTTCTTGATGTTGTCTTTTGAAGGATGTAAGATTTTAATTTTTTTCAAGTCCAATTCACCCATTTCTTCTTTTGTTTGTGCTTTTGGTGTCATATCTAAAAAAACCACAGCTATGAAAATTTACTCCTATATTTTCTTCTAAAAGTTTTATAGTTTCAGTTCTTACATTTAGGTCTGTGATCTACTTTAGCTAATTTTTGTTTGTGATGTGAGGTAGGGGTCCAAATTCACTCTTTTCCAAGTGGATATCCAACTCTCAGTACCATTTCTTAAAAGACTATTTTTTCCCCATTAGAATTATTTTGGCATCCTTATTGAAAATCAATTAGCCATAATGTGAGGATTTATTTTTACTTCTAGACTCCTAATTCAACTGTTTATCTAAATGTCAATCTTTATGCCAGTATCACATTGTCTTGTTTACATTAGCTTTGTATATTTTGAAATCAGTAAGTGTGAATCCTATGGTTTTATTTTTTCTCAAGACTATTTTGGCTACTCTGATCCCTTTGTAGTTCCATATGAATTCAGGATTCAGCTTTTTCATTTCTACAAAAACAACAACAAAAAGTAACTGGGATTTTCTTAGGAGTTGCTTTGAATCTACAAATCTATTTGTGGAGTACTGACATTCTAACTATTTTAAACCTTCTGATCCATGAACATGGGATGCCTTCATTCATTTAGATCTTCCTTAATTTCTTTCAACAATGTTTTGTAGTTCTCACAGTATAAGTTTTATACTTCTTTTGTTAAATTTATTCCTAGGTATTTTATTCTTTTTGCTTCTATTGTGACTGGAATTATTTCCTTATTTTTGGCTTTTCATTGTGAATAGAAACAGAACTGATTTCTTATAAATTTGTATTATATCCTGCAACTTACCTAATCTTTACTGAGTTCTAATAGTTTTGCAGTTGATTTCTTGGGATTTCCTATATTCAAATAGATAGTTTTCCTTCTTCCTTTCCAATTTGGATGCCTTTTTTTCTTTTCTTTTCTTTTCTTTAACTTGCTTAATAGTCCTGGCTAGAACCTTCAGTACAATGTTAAAAGAACAGACATCTTTGTTTTTTTCCTGATCATAGGAAATAGCTTTCAATCTTTCACTATTCACTAGTTGTTAGCTGTGTGTTTTTCATAGATATCCTTTATCAGGTCAAAGAAATGCCCTTCCACTTTTAGTTTAAGTGTTTTTTTAATCAAGAAGAGCCACTGGACTTTTTCAACTGCTTTTTCTGAGACTACTAGGATGATCATGTGGTTTCTATCCTTTGTTCTATTAATACAGTATAATATATTGATTGATTTTTACATGGTAAACCAACTTTGCATTTTTGTCTGGTTGGGTATCCGGGTAATACTGGCCTCGTAGAATGAATCTGGAAGTCTTCTTTACTCCTTTATTCTTTGGAAGTTTGTAAAGAATTACTATTTTTTCAGATATACAATTTAGTGATTCATCACTTACATACAACACCCGGTGCTCATCACAGTTAAGTGCACTCCTTAACCTCCATCACATACTTGACCCATCCCCCCACCCACCTCCCCTCCAGTGACCATCGTTTTGTTCTCTATAGTTAAGAATCTGTTTCTCAGCCTGCCTCTCCCCAGTGCCCCACTCCCATGTTCATTTGTT
The DNA here is from genome assembly GCF_003265705.2 of Callorhinus ursinus. Taxonomy (NCBI): domain Eukaryota; kingdom Metazoa; phylum Chordata; class Mammalia; order Carnivora; family Otariidae; genus Callorhinus; species Callorhinus ursinus. The sequence goes on from NW_027397063.1 coordinate 115,817,090, forward strand.
TTGTTTCTAAAAATGTTTGGTAGCATTTTCCAGTGAAGCCATATCATCCTGGGATTGTTTTTCCTATCCAGAGTTTTTATTTCATTTGAACGAGTGTCCCTCTAGAAATTTGCTCATTTTGTTTAAGTTATCTAATTTGCTAGTATAAAGTATACTAACTTTATCTATATATATATTATATTTATTATATTATATATAATTATAATTAACTATATAAATATATATTATATATAGATAAATAAAACAATCCTTTTTATTCCTGTAAGGTCAGCATTCATGTTACCTCTGTTATTCTGACCTTACCAACTTGAGTGTTATCTCTTCTTTTCTTGATTAGTTTAGCTAAGGCCTTATTAATCTTTTTAAAACAATCTGATTTTTGGTTCCATTGAGTTTCTCTATTGTTTTACTATTCTCTGATTTATTCACTTCAATCTCTCTTCTTTCCTTCTTTGTGTTTGATATGCTTAATTTGCTTTTTTCCCCCAGTGTCTTAAAGTAGAAGGTTAGGTTATTGATTTGAGACATTTCTTGTTTTTTAGTATATGCATTTACAGCTATACATTTCTCTTAGCACTGCATGTAGCACTGCTACATCCCATGAGTTTTGGCATACTGTGTTTCCATTTTCATTCATCTTAAAGTTTTGGTACTTTCCCCTTCATTTTCATTCATTTCAAATTATTTCCTTTGATGTATTCTTCTTTTATCCTTTGGTTATTTAAGCAGTGTGTTGTTTATACATGTTTGCAAATTCCCAAATTCCTATCTGTTATTGTTAATTTCATTCCATTATGGTCAGAGAATATGCTTTGTATGATTTTACTTCTTTTTATATTGAGGCCGTTTTGTGGCCTGCCACATGTTCTATCCTGGAGAATATTTCATGTGTATTTGTGAAGAATATATATTCTACTGTTCTTAGGTTGAGTGTTCTGTAGATATCTGTTAGTCTATTTGGTTTATAGTTTTGTTTGTAGTGTTGTTCATACTATTTCCTTGTTGATCTTCTTCCTGGTTGTTCATCCATTACTGAAAGAGGGGTGGGTATGGCAGTCTTCAACTATTATTGTTGAATTATTTATTTTAATTCTGTCAGTTTTGTTTCATGTATTTTAGGGTTTGATGTTGTGGGGTGCATATATATAATTGTAGTGTCTTCCTGTTGGACCTATTATCAGATAAAATGTCCTTCTTCATCTCTAGTAACTATTTTTGTATTAAAGTCTACATTCTCTGGTATTTATAAAGCCACTCCAAGTTTCTTGTGGTTGTTGTTTGCATGACATATCCCTATACTTCCTTTTCATTTTTTTCTCTCTATTGTATCTTTAAATCTAATATTTCCCATGTAGATAGCATATAATTATATATTGGTTTTTTAAATCCAGTTTGAAAATCTCTGCCTTTTAAAGGAATGTTTAATTCATTCACATTTATAAATCGTTATTATTGACATAGTTAGACTTATGTCTGCCATTTACTTTTTGTTTTCTTTCTGTCTTGGCATTTTTCTGTTTCTCCATTACTGCTTTCTTTTACATTAAGTGAATTATTTTCTAACTGTAACATTCTAGTTCTTTTAATTTTTTTTTCACTACATATTTTCAAGTTAATTTTCTAGTGGTTGCTCTAGGGGCTTGCCATACACATTTTTATTTTTTAATTTTATTATTTATTTATTTACTTACTTGGTGCAAAAAGGCAGTTTTATTAAAGCATGGAGACAGGACATGTGAGCAGAAGGAGGGGCCGCCATATACATTTTAAGCTTCTTAGAATCTACTGCAGATTCTAGTGAGACGCTGAAATGTTACTCCTATAACTTTCCTCCTTCTTCCCTCTTCTTGTGCTATTATTGCTATACATATGACATCTATATATATTGCAAACCCAAAACTACACTGTTCTATTACTTTACTATACATATTGTATCTACATATATTACAAACCCCGAACTACACTGTTCTATTACTTTATGTAATTTATTCTTTTTAAAGACATTGAGAGAAGAAAATAAGTCTATGTTCATAGAGTTTGTTACCAATCTCCCTCATTATCATTTCTAGTTCTCTTCATTTGTCCTTGTGGGATAATAGGGGTTCCAGAAAGAGGAAAACATGGATGAGGATTATTTGAGGAAAGCTTTTCATAATTGAGGAAATAAGAGAGATAAAAGATTGAGATTGAGGGTTAACAGAACACTGAAAAGACAAGAATTGGAAAAACGCATAGTCTTCAAATCTTTGGAAATTCAGGTGATCTACTGAAACAACCTAAGCTTTCAAAATAGTGGACTAATGGTAAATTACAAAGATGCATACTTACTGGCATGGAAATACACTGTTATGTGAAAAAGTGTGTTATAAATCTATACAGTATGATACCATTTAGCATAGTATATCTTTTGGTGCAGGGAGAAAGAGTGAAGGAGGAGGGAAAGGAGAAAGAGGAGAAAGAGTGGGTAGAGAGGGAAAGAGAGGAGGAGTGGAAGGATATATACCAATGTTAAATATGGGTCATGGAATTATGAATGAATTTTATATTAAGGCTTTGAATGTATTTTATATTTTTAAAATACTTAATGTGTATTTGTGATAAAACAATAAACTTAAAAAAAACTAATCCAGCAGAAATGAGCAAAAGACTTGAAAAAGCAAGTTGCCTAAAATGAAATAAAACTGATTGAATACATATGAAAAAAATTCAGCCTCATTAGTAATCAAATGCAAAATAAAATAATACTGAATTTTTTATTTATCAAATTGGAAAATATTTTTAAGAGGAAAATACCCAGTGTTAGTAGGGGTTATAGGAAATACGCTCAGTACCTTGTTGATAAAAGTATAAAATCATGCAATTTTTCTAAAGAGCAAATTAATAATTTTTATAAATGCCCTTTAAAATGTCTATACTCTTTTAACCTAACAATTCCATTTTGGGGAATTTATGTTAATGAAAAAAGTAGTGGATGTTACAACCATTTAGCTGTAACTATTGTTTTGGAAAGCATTCCATAAAAATTTTGGAGTGTATGGTAATTAAGGCTTAATCCAATGGAACTAGTCTAAATATCCAAAAAGTATGTAAAAACATATGAAAGAGACTGTAGAATATATACCAACTTTTAATAGTCTCTTATTCTGAATGTTAGAATTATTAGTATTAAAATTTGTTTGCTTCTGGTTTATCCATGTTTTCTACATTATCTGTAATGGACAATAAATTATTCTTTGAAATGGAAAACAAAGTTATTTAAAAATAATCTAATAAGCTGCCCAAGAAATAGCTTAGTTTTATTTCTACTTCCTTGATTTCCAAGCCATGTGTCCAACATTTAGATAACTTCTAGAACCAACATGCAGACAGCTGAGTCAGTTATACTAGCAAGCAGCACCAAGGACCGAAGCCTCTCTGTCCCTTGGTACTAAGCACTAACTATGTGCTAGGTACTGTGTTAACTAACACAAGCTGGGAATAAAAAGAAGAGAGGGCCCTAGATTTTTGGCTTAAACAAGAGACAGACTAGTGGCAAGAAACAGATGTGTATGTTCACAGCTAAAAATCAAGGTATGTTTGAGAGTGCCAAGGGAAAGGAGAGATGATTCTAATTTGTCTGTACCAATCATCTACAATTTGCTTCTTTCCCTCTCTAATTTACTACTGAACCATCAAGATCATAAAACAATGAAAACTCATAATATATATTCCCATATAAAGCTTACTAGTCCTACTTAACTCTCAGGGCCAGCTCACATGTCACTTCACCTTTATCTCTGGGGATAAAAGCACCTGTCTTGATATGCTGTGACTATGGATTTAGTCTGAGAGGGCAGACACTAAGTCTAATTCATCTTGGTACCCCCAGGTCAAGATGGCATCCACTGTGTATACATCATGACTTTTTCAAGCTTTGTTCAAGGGTTTAACATTCCTGGCAAAGGAAACTTAGAAGTCATACCTGGCTGAATAACTAAACTCTACCTCTGAAACTAATAATACACTATATGTTAATTAATTGATTTTAAATAAAAAAAAAAAAGAAGTCAAAGTCATACCTGGTTGGGTTCCTTTTGTCCTCCTCTGAGATCAAAAACCAAACAAAGTCTGCATAGCTCATTCTTCCCTCTTTCTGAACTGTTTTTCCCCTGAAGAAAACACATGGTTATGAAGTTCCCTGAGCAATTACTCAGATAAATTTAGTAGGATGACAGACTAAACATAAAGCAACATCTTTCTTTGTAAATTAAGTCAAAGGAAATCAGAATGCTGGAAACCTAACAAAGGGCATCCCTTCCATTGTCTATATTGTTTGCAGAGGACTGGAGGGTGAAACCAGAAGACATTTGTAGATATGAAGAAAGAAGTCTGGTTTCCAATTTGAATGCAAATAATCACCAGGATCAAATATTGTTACCTGTATTTAGGTAAAGAATTGATGCCCGTAAATTAAAGAATTACTACTGTCTTGTATGAAGCCATGGTGTGCAGGAAGCTGTGCTAAAATGAGATTGTTAAAGTGTTAGCTGTAATTCATTCATTTCTCTTTAAAGATTTTATTTATTTGAGAAAGAGAGAGAGCAGGAGTGGGGGGAGGGGCAAAGGGAGAGGGAGAAGCAGACTCCCTGCTGAGCAGGAAGCCCAACATGGGGCTGAATCCCAGGACCTGAGATCATGACCTGAGCTGAAGGCAGATGCTTAACCCACTGAGCCACCCAGGTTCCCCATCTGTAATTAATTTTTAAACTCAGATGCTTTTTCTTACCTTGTTACTGCCCCAGAGAATATCCTTTCAATAATTCTGTTTGATGAAGCTAAATGTAAACAAGAGGGTACAAAGCTAGTTAGAAACATGTTGCATAAAGGCAATACTTTTGGCAAATTTATTTTCAATAGCTACAATCTAAAATATAATAGTCTTCCATAATGAGAAGTTATGAGTATTTAAATTTTTACCTACATATAATTTATATTTCTGAAAGAATCTGAGGTGGCATAATCAATTAATTAATCACTAAAAAAAGAACAGGCAAATGATTATGCCTGATAGCTGGGATGTATTAATGTAGCTGAGTGCCAAGTTAGTTCTGAACATCAGAACAGCTAAGACAAAAATGTACAGAATTTGTATTGATCTTGTTATCCAGTAGGACACCTTTTCCTTTAAAACAAGACAAATTTTATCCTCTCATGAAATTCAAGGGGAACTGACTGGCAGCTCCTAATATAAGGGACTTTGAGTAAAACAATGGAGAATGCTTTCAAGTAGAATTTCATAGAAGATACCTAAACATACCACATACTTTTCTAATACTCTTATTTTCTAAGAGTACACTGGTACCTCATTGTTGGTTCAAAATAACCAAAGGCTTTAGTTTTAACAAAAGGATATGCCAGTACAGGTCAAACCTAGGGATCTGGTGAGGACAGGAATGTTCTCCTGTTCTTTTAAGAAATTGTTCTTTTAAGAAGTGCCCCACGTAATGGCATGTACACTATAATTTCAAAAGAAGTGATGAGTCAGTAAGGAGTCAGTAGCTACCAGCATCTAATTCTTCTGCACAGAGTTAAAAGGTAAAATTAGTTTGGCTGAAGATGTTGGGAATATGGGGGTCCGTACAGCCATGCCGGGCCACAAAGCTTATATAAGGACCCTCTAATACTCTGTTGAACATTGGTTTATGGGGTTAATAATTTGTACTAGATAGACAAATAGAGGGCTGTATAGGAAAGGCATGGAATTTAATTTCAAAGCTAAAGTCTTTAAATTTGGAAGGTTTAGCCTAAAATTGAAGATCATGCTGTCCCATTTAGGACAGGTTGGTGGACTGGCAATTACATGGTCTCAGTGACCCCTGCATCATGCAGGCCTAGATGCCTACTTTTCTGGACTTCATTATTTTAACATGCCTCTACTGAGGTGCTATGTGTATATATACAATATTTGGGGACTTAGTGAGAATTATGGTATATCAGTCAGCGTGCTTTAGAGCCTGTAAGGTTTTGCATGACCTCATGTTACACAGATGATCTGGCCACTGGTGATTAGAAGGTGCAGAGCTAATAAAGCTGACCTGATACACCTGTGAATATTTCCATTTTTATGCTATTCTAGTGATGGGAAGGTTGTGACTACTTGAAGAAGGGAGGCAGAGTACTAAACCAAGTGCTGCTTGTTTATCAATAAGTACATCTGAGTATTTTCCCTCGATACCTAGTTGGCACCTGAGAATTGAGAGGTAGAACTCTTTCTTATATATGGAAAGTTCTATGAAACTGGACATCATATAGAATGAATCTTTTCTTAAGATGTAAACGGTTAATTACAGATATACCAAATAACAGAAGTGAAATTCAATGCATTTGTTTAAGATTTGTACTCTGCTACATTTAAAAGGCTAAAGGCTGATTAAAAAAAAAAAAATCAGCAGTGCCTGAGAAGACATTTAATAGAACAGGGCGATCTTTTTATTATTATTTTTTAAAGATTTTATTTATTTATTTGACAGAGAGAGACATGGCGAGAGAGGGAATACAAGCAAGGGGAGTGGGAGAGGGAGAAGCAGGCTTCCCGCAGAGCAGGGAGCCCAATGTGGGGCTTGATCCCAGGACCCTGGGACCATGACCTGAGCCGAAGGCAGACGGTTAACGACTTGAGCCACCCAGGTGCCACCAGGGATGATCTTATGAGAAAAAAATGAGTCAATGTATTTTGGTGTTTGGTGAAGAATATTAAAATCAGGTAATAGTTTCTAAGTTTACTACTGGTAAAAATGAAGCAAAAGGGGTAATATCATGTGATATGTGATATTTTTGCTCTCTGATAAAAGAAAGCACACAAAATTCATCTGCAAGGAAAATACTTACTCTGGAACTAAATTCCAAAAAGTTAAGTTTTTATGATTCCTGGAAAACTGGCAAGTTAGAAACATTTTCATCCTTGGCTGTTCATAAACACTGGTAAAATGGGAAATTTATAAGGGTGTATATACATTCTCTTTCAAATAAACTTTACTTAGGTATGGATCTTATTCAATTCATCATTAGAAAATAAACATCACTATAAAGACTCAGCAATTAATCAAAACAAAGACTCTAATTGCTTACTTACTGTAAGTCCCTTATATACTTGCCTTCTAAATAAAAAATTGATACCTTCACCCATTCCCACTTAAAAATTCTTGGCTCTTTAAAGAGGACTTGATTAGATAAAGAATTTAAGAAATGGGAATTGCCCATTCATATAACAATTCATATAATTCTTGCCTTTTTCAAAATAGTTAAGTTTTAACATCTATAAAACACTTACCCTGGTCATTGTATCGAGATAAATCAGCCTGGCTGATGTAGAGGTCATGATCACTATCTAGTTCCCAGAATTTACAATAAATAACATAGAAATGTTCATAGGAGAAGTAATCTGTGATTTGGTTTATATCTTCCTCTTCTTCCAAAAGGGCTAAAGTCTGAAATAGTATGAAGAGAAAGATTAATTTATTTTATAATTATGAAAACCAGCTTTGGCCGTTATATAGTTTAGTAAAGTTTAATTTTAAATCGAACTAAAATTTTTGGTTTGGGTACCAAACCAGGAACTTTAATAGGCAAGCTCTTCCAACCTTTAATCAAATGATCAATCTATAAGCATTTATGAGTTCTGTATTATGCTTAGCAAAGGGTTAGATGCAGGGGAGGATTTAAAAGAAGGAAAGGGAAGGACTGTTACCAAGGAGATTGTAGCCCATCAGAGGTCCCCAGACCACCAAGCCAGAACAATTAGACAACAGGCTGAATTACACGGTCATAAACTGACACTGTTTGTAACTTTCCAAAATTATGAAAAGTGAGCATCTATTCTATTATGTAGAGTGGAAATCCACATATAGGGTTTGGTTTTGTAATGAGATCAAATTTACCATGAAGGTGACTTATGTATAGCATTGTGCTGATGTGTGGTGGCCTGGAGTAGAAGTCATGGGGATGGAGCTGCAGGGCCCTGAGCTGGAAGTTAACCTGGGGCTCCCCTGACCCACTGTGTGTCCTTATGGAAAACACCAAAAACAATAATTTTGAACCCAGAATTCTTACAATTCTTATAATTATCATGTAAGTGGGCAGATAAATGAAGATGTTTTCAGAAATGAAAGATTCAGAAAGATATAAGAAGCCATAAAAAAACCTACAGAAATAGAAAAAACAAAATAAGATGGCAGAAATCAGATCAGATATATCAACAATCACAGCAAAGATAAATGAATTAAGTCTCCATATTAAAGTATTTAAAGTATTTTCAGATTGAGCACAAAAACAACCCCCCCAAAACATATCTAGGTATATGTTATCCATAAGAGATAAATCTAAAATAAAATTTAAAAGGAGGTTTAAAAAAAAAAGGACAAATATACGCTAGCTAAATCTTAACAAAAAGAAAATGTGTCAATATTATTGGAAAATAAAATGGAATTCAAGGTGAAAAATATTATAAGGGACAGAGGTGACTATTTCATAATGCAAATAAATTACTTTGATAAAAAATTGTGTTCCAAAATGTAAATACTAGGAAACCAATATGCCTTGGCAAGCTGAGAACATAAATTATTACAGTAAAACTTCTTAATGGAAGATTCTGTTGCCAGTAAAATTATAAAGACTACACAGAAACAAAGGAAAACCATGATGTGGTTAAGTGCAAAATATGGGATTTAAGATTATACATACTAAAAACTCTGTAAAATCCTAAAATCTGCATTTATATGAGACTAGAAGAACACATACAAAAATGCTATTAGTTGTATTAGGGTGATGAAATATGATTTTTCTCCTGTTTTCCAAACATGGCTGGTAATGGTTTGTTTTATAAAAAGCTCTTTAACATGTACAATGGAGAATATGTACAATAAGACAAATCTTGAGAAGGAGCTCTCATTCTCCCCTACTGGATTATCATAGAATGAGAAAGACAGATAACTTGTGCTTTTAGTGAATGTGAAAGTATGAACTAGTACAGGTTTTTAGGAGGCTAGGTTGGCAGGATCTATCAAACTGAAAACCACACTGGGGACACCTGGCTGGCTCAGCTGGTGGAGTTGTGCAACCCTTGATCTTGGGGTTGTGGGTTTGAGCTTCACGTTGGGTGTAGAGATTACTTAAAAATAAAAAATCTTAAAAAGAAAACAACCCTGAAAATGCATATACCATTTGATTCAGGATTTCCCCTCCAGTTGTCTATTCTAGAAAAATTCTTACCTATATACACACAGGAGTAAAGTACAAGGATATTCACTGCATCATTGCAAACAGGAAAACCCTGAAAATGACTTAAACACCCTCTACAGGAGAATATGTAATTTAGTTATGGTAGAGCCATGCCATAGATTATGCTGCAGTTAAAAGAATGAGATAGATTTATATGCATGGAAATGAAAAGAATGTTAAGATAGGCTGTTAGTGAAAAAAAAACCACAACAGAATGATCTCATATATTTTAAAAAAACACCTCAAAAAAGCGGCCATACAAAATAAAACTGTTTACTCCATGTATATACTCCATGTATATAAAGGAATATAAGGGAATAAAACCATAGATAATATGGATGGGTTCCCTCTGGGAAAGGGAATGAAATGGTAGGGTGAAGGGATAAATAGTGACTTCTGCTGATTATTCTGTATATGTTCATATTATCTGAATGCTTTATGAGCATATAAATCATGAGCATACATTCATGAATAATGTACTAAATAGGAAGAGCAGGAGAGAGATAAGGAAGAAGGGAAAGAATTAAATCATGCTCCAGGAAGAACACTTGAGTTCTGTTTCCAGTTCGGCCATTTACTTGCTGTGTGATCTTATCTAAGTCATTCAACCATACCTGCACCTTAAATTTTATCATCAATTAAAAAAATATGTATTACAATAATGCCAGAAACTGTTACAAACTAATGTGCTTCAGGAATGTGAGGGATTATCATTCTTAAGGCGTAAGGCCTCTTTACGGAATCACTGCTGTCTCAACCCATCCCATGTTACCTACTGAGAGAGGCAGGCACCAGGTGTTCCATAAATACGAACAATGACTGTGATGATTACTATTCATTTTAGAATAAAAAAGGTTTTTATACGGATTATGGGTTGCTAATTTTGCCAAGTCTTCATTACTTTGTCCCAGATGAAGACAGGGAAAAATAAAGAGTACATAAGGTTGTATTATTAGCCTAAGCTTCATTTAGTATGATTCATTGAAAATAAAATATTTTCTTTCCTTTCAAGTATGAACAATTCTTTCTTTAGGTTAATGGAAGCCTGAATAATCAGGCATGAAGATTACCTCGGTAAAAGGCTCCCACTAGTGGTCACTACTTTCTCTCTTATTTGGTAAAATAAAAAAAATAATTGAATGGAATGTATGCTTTCGTAAAAGGACTTTTTAGTATTTTTCTCCACTCCAGTAGAGCTGGATAAAGAGTTGTTGCTGAAAGGATCAAGTTGAAACCCCTCCATTCCTTTCACAAGGCCTTTCCACACCCAGCTCATCTCACCCCTCAGGCTGTATCACTGGTCACTCTGCAGAGCCACTGGCCACTTTATTTTTATTTTTTTTTAAGATTTTATTTATTTATTTGACAGAAAGAGAGAGACAGCGAGAGAGGGAACACAAGCAGGGGAAGTGGGAGAGGGAGAAGCAGGCTTCCTGCCGAGCAGGGAGCCCGATGTGGGGCTCGATCCCAGGACCCCGGGATCATGACCTGAGCCAAAGGCAGACGCTTAACGATTGAGCCACCCAGGCGCCCCTACCACTGGCCACTTTAGACTGTGGTCTTAGAGTGTAGACACTTTCATGCTTCTGGGCCTTTGCTTATGCTGCTCCTGTTATCTGGAATCCCCTTCTAAATTTTTACTTTGATAAACTTCCGATACCCTCCAAGGTCAAGATCACATGTCAGTCTTTCTGTGAGGCCTTCTCTGCATATTTGTTATCCGTTTTTGTGGAAATTTTCGTCAGGTGTGACTGTGCACTTTTCTTTTAGTCCATGTGCCTTGATATAAAAAAATCCCTCTTATTCTTCTTTGTTCTCCCCAACACATCCCAGGTATCTGGTAAATGCTTAGTGACTGAAAGTAGTGAAAGTGCTTTGTATACAATAAGCACTCAAATATTTGTTAAATGAAATAAGAATATTATTTAACTTGTTATTTATTTTTTTACATTTTTTAAAAAAGATTTTATTTATTTACTTGTCAGAGAGAGAGCACAAGCAGGGAGAGCTGCAGGCAGAAGGAGAAGGAGACTCCCCACTGAGCAGGGAGCCCGATGTGGAACTCGATCCCAGGACTCTGGGATTATGACCTGAACTGAAGGCAGAAGCTTAACCCACTGAGCCACCAAGGTGTCCCTCACTTGTTCTTCATATATGAATTCCAATGAGAGACGTACTTGCAAAAAGTTGCTTTTTCTTATCTCTGTTGAAGTTATTTTTCCACTCCAAGATCTGTTGACTGTGTAGAATATTCTCTGAATAACCTGGTTCCAAAAGAAAACAAATCAAATAAAAATACTGAAGATATTTATTACTTCACCAAAGGCCATCTTATGAATGTATCTTGAACCAAGCTATGTTTTGGTTTCCTGATTATGGCAAGTGTAATTTCTAATAAAAACTAACATCATATTTTAAAAATCACATCCATGTCCCCTATAATTCCAAGAACAATAAAAAGATACTCTTTGCTCATATGCCTGCATTTCCCAATTACCTACATGTCACTTTATTTACCTCTCATCTTATACAGTGATGCCTGATTCAAGCGTTTATTGGGCTGGATGTTTTGGGAAGGCAAATGAGGTGGGAAATACACACTGGATTGGCTTAACAATCGGTGGGTCATAGGAATGGCTGCCTGGTATGACTCAAGAGGACATTATTCTGGTTATTGTAGCCTTATTCACTGGACTCTTAAAGACTTCTAGTCTTCCAGACTCTTTCTGGAAACTCAAATACATCTGGGATAACTCATATACTGAGTCCTTACTTGGGCATGAGCAATTTTGTTATTAGCTAGTCTTTAAAGGGTTTAATAACAGATGTAAAACTCTGGAGAAGACCCTGGACAGGATGAGAGAGGAGGGAATGGGTAGCACATGTGTCTGAGATTGATGACATGTGTGTGGTGGTGTAGTGGAGGGTTGGAGAAGGAAGACAAGGCTGCTATCCTGGAGGGAGGAGGCTGTAGTGTATTCTTAACAATTTTACCTGGGGTTATGCCTATGCATTTAATTTCTCTTTGACCCACTGGTTTTGTTTTTTTCCTCCAAAAGGAAGCAGTAGTGAGAAGAGCAATTTAACCAGCTTTCTTAAAAACTATTTTAATTTTTTTTGGTTTCAAGGTTTTATTTAAATTCTAGTTAGTTAACATATAGGGTAATTACTGGTTTCAGGAGCAGAATTTAGTGATTCATCACTTATATATAACACCCAGTGCTCATCACAAGCAGCTTTTTTTGACACTTTGCCTTTGATTTTGACTATCTAATAGAAATCCTGTATCCTTGACGGTTTTATCATGGAAGAGGTTAGATCCTCTTTATTTATTTATTTTTAAGATTTTATTTATTTATTTGAGGAGGGGTAGAGAGAGAGAGAGAGAGAGAGAGTGAGAAACAGCATGAGAGGCTCGGGGGAGGGTCTGAGGGAGAAGCAGGCTCCCCGCTGAGCTGGGAGCCTGATGTGGGACTCGGTCCCAGGACTCCAGGATCATGACCTGAGCTGAAGGCAGTCACTTAACCAACTGAGCCACCCAGGCGCTCAAGGTTAAAGCCTTTTTAAGTTATTTTAGTACAAGAACATAAAAGGGAAGACATTTGGACATCTATCCATAGAGTAGGCCTAATGAGGGACTAAACCACCATTCCCCTTCTGGATTCCTTAGCAAAGAGAGTGATTCTCAAACAGAGCAGGGAAAAACCAGCCTCAGAATGAAGGTCCAGATTTCTGCTGCCCAGCTTACCTTATCCTATAGCAGTGCTAATTCCTGACCCTTCAGAATCTAGCTCAACTGCTAACTCCACAGGAAGTGTCAGAACAGGGACTGGGGTAGAGCTCTGTCTCATGTGCTCCAACTGTCAAGTGAGTCTCCTTCAGTTCATCTTATATTCTAAACATTGGTGCACCTGACCATCATCACCTCCAAACTCCAAGGTACCAGGTCTTTCTTGACTTGCGTCCCAGTGCTTGATATGGTGCCCTGCATATCAGGTGGTTAATAATTGCTTAGTAAATTTTTTATTTGAGGAATAATTGACATATATTATATCAGTTTCTGTGTAAGACATGATTTGATATTTGTATATATTGCAAAACAATCACTGTAATAAAAGTCTCCTTAACATCTGCCGCCATACATAGTTATGGAATGTTTTTCTTGTGATAAGAACTTTTAAGATTTACTCTTAGCAACTTTCAAATATGCAATATGTTTGTATTACTATATTATATATAGTATTAATTATACACAGTATATATAGTATTAACTACAGTCACCATGTTCTCCTTTACATCCCCATGACTTAACTTATTCTATAACTGGAAGTTTGTACCTTTTGACTCCCTCTTCACCCATTTTGCCTATACCCAGGCCCTGCCTCTGGCAATCACCAATCTGTTTTCTTTATGTATGAGCCTTTTTTTTTTTTTAGACTCCACCTCCGAGAGAGCTCATATAGTATTTGTCTCTGAGGTCTGACTTACTTCATTTAGCATAATGTCTTCAAAGTCGATCAGTGTTGTTGCAAATGGCAAGATTTCATGGCCTAGGGGTACCAACGCCCAGCCACGTGCAGTTGAAAATCCACATATAACTTGACTCCCCCCAAATTTAATAATATCTAATTATCTAATAGCTTACTGTTGACTGGAAACCCTACCAATTATGTAAACAGTTGATTAACATATATTTCGTATGTTATATATGTACTATATACTGTATACTGTATTCTCACAATAAAGCTAGAGAAAAAATATTAAGAAAATCATAAGGAAGAGAAAGTTTATTTACAGTGCTATAAAAAAATCTGCATAAGTGGCCCATGTAGTTCAAACCCATGTTGTACAAGGGTCAACTGTATGTATATACCACATCTTTATCTATTCATTCATTGATGGGCACTTAGGTTGTTTCCATATTTTGGCTACTGCTAATAATGCTGCAATGAACACAGGGCGCACTGATCTTTTTAAGTTAATATTTTTGTTTTCTTTAGATAAATACCCTGCAGTGGAATTGCTGGATCATATGGTGGTTGTATTTTTAATTTTTGAGGAACCTCATATTGTTTCCCATAGTGGCTGCACCAATTTATATTCCCACCAATAGTGCAAAAGAGTTCCTTTTTTTTCTACATCCTCCCTAACACTTGTTATTTTCTCGTCTTTTTGTTATTGCCATTCTGACTGGTGTGAGGTGATATCTCACTGCAGTTTTGATTTGCATTTTGCTGATGATGAGTGATGTTGAGCAACTTTTTATGTACCTGTTGGCCATCTGTATGTCTTCCTTAGAAAATTGCTTCATAAATTAAAGAGATTTGAGACTTGTTAACAAAAACTTTCATGCTGTACCTGTGATAAGAGACATATGGGTTGGAATCATAGCTAGTTGAATAACTCTCTTCAGAGTTGAAAATAAAGAAAGGTCTCTAATTAGTATTTCACATAAATCAGTACTATTCTCTATGATTTACAGGTAGATAGCATATAAAATGTACAGAAAACAAAACAGAGAGGGCTAACTATATTCAAGATTATTGGAAAAGATACTATGAATTTAGTAATTTTTACTCTTGAGGGAAAAATAAGATTAGAGTGTACATGTGACCATGATCTGAATGGCTGACTATCTGGTGGAAGAAGTGGCCGACTTGTTCTGTGTTGCACCAGAAAGCAGAACTAAAATTATTGGATAGATAGTGCATTAGGTTTGAGCAGGGACTAGCTGGTGTCTAATTTCTCTATTGGCTCTAATCACTCAGACTCTGACTGAGGTGCTTCAGGGCAGAGAATGTGTCCTACTTGACAGTGTATTCTTTTCTTTTTTAATTTAAATCCAATTAATTAACTATAATGTATTATTGGTTTCAGATTTTTAAAATTTTATTTTTAAAATTTAAAGGTAATTAATTAACATAGGGTGTATTATTGGTTTCAGAGGTAGAGGTCAGTGATTCATCAGTCTTATATAACACCCAGTGCTCATCAGATCACGTGCCCTCCTTAATCAACAGGGTATTCTTAACACTAGCTTTGCAGAAGTTCATATAAAAAAGATGGAGGATTTTAAGTACAGAAATTACATATACGAAAACAAACGGTAAGAATACCATTTATCATAGTTCCATGGCTCCTCTCTCAAGTAAAAGTCAATTTCAAAACATATTATTACACCAAAATTTTCTATGTTGAACATGATTAAATTTTTATCCTTATTATTTGATTTTGAATATAAATTTATCTAAAGTCTAAGTTTCCTATTTTATTTTCCTATTTTATATTTATATATTCAAATATTTTATATTATTTATGAAGGTACCGTGTTACACTTAAAATGATAAAGCTTTAATCTGTATTTATTTTTGCTTATTTTGTTAATCATTTTTTGTTTTTCTTTGATAGAATTTTTAAATTCACAAATGTTTTGACTGTTAAGCGTTTTCCACTTTTAGCCTCTGCTAACTTACTTATCTAATAATATGAAAAAACATACTTGTAGTCTGTTTTTCCATAGCCTAAATCTCTTTATTCAGTAGCCCCACTTCATCAGAACATTTATTGGTTTCCACATTACTGATTCAGCATTTTAGCTCATTGAGGTACGGGCACCATCTAGTGGTGAGAACATGTAGCTGCTTGGTTCTACATCTACCCTTGTTTCCCCCCCCCCCAATTTTGTTCTACCACTTTTAGGTAAATAAAAATTAATCACAGTTTTTAAAATAATAAAAAAAATTTAAGAATTAGTAATGGTAAGAATAATTGTTTACTACCAGTGAGTGGAACAAAATTTGACAATTTTTTACCAAGGGATCTCTGGTCAACTTGATAGTTTGAATTTTAAATCAGTTTCCTTTCTTTTTCCTTATATCCGTTGAACTGGAAACCTCTAATTCACAAGTGTAGGTCACCAGAAATGTGAGCAAGTGTTTGGTAGCTCTGTCAGACAGGTTTTGACAAGTGGATTGGATGTGGACACAAAAATAACAGATTGCTCATTACAGGTAATTTATGCAGATGAGTATTCAAAGGCTGGAAGCATGGTTCTTCTACCTGGCAGGGAATGGTGAAAAGATCGTTGATCCACTCTGGTTAATACAGCTCTGAAGAGTATTTCTCCGCGGTCATCTGCAGAATTTGGACTTAAAAAAAAAAATCTAATACAAATTTCCTCCTTTCTCTATCAAGAGGTTTGGAGGAAAAGTCAAGCTGTTAGTGATGAGCAGTCTCCACCACAGTTTAGTCATCTCAGGAAATATCAGTATCTTGTCCTAACAATTAAATTCCTGGCATTTCAGCCTAAAGTGATGGCTTCGGGCCAATCAAGACACTGAATCTATCACTAAGACACCATCTGAGCAAGCCAGAGAAATGTCTTTGCTGCCAGCACCAGTGTCACAAAGAAGTATTTTCAATCTCATTGTTTATTTTAAAAACTCACATGAGCACCTCTTTCCTCAAAAGGCAGCATATGCCAGCTAGGATAAGCAGAGTCTTTTATTCACTGGCAACTTCTCTGCACGGCATGCAAAACTGCAAACTCAAGGGCTATAATTTGCTAGTACTTCCAATTTTCATTTTCATTCAGTATCAAGAGACTTATTTCTTAAAGGAGAATATGGAGTAAATTTAGGTGTATTCTCTTATTTGGGTAGTGATACTCTTTTTGCTGTGTGCATAGTTGGTGCTCTGTCTTTCCAGTCTGAAAATAGCTGACAAAATAATTAAATAAACAAATGGAAAGTCTTTTCCTATAGCATAGGTTTTTCAGTGATAAATAGAAAATAAAAGTTGCCCAACTTTTCACTATATGAGTGCCACACTAAAACTAATATTTGAGCCATACTTTGTGTCAGTAGTTTTTTCCAACTAGACAGAGTGAAAATACTGAATAACTCTAGCATGCAAACAAAAAAAATATATTAATTGTTTTTTACTACATGCCACTGGGATTATATAACATTCAATAGGGTCAAATGACAAATTAATTTCGCTTTTTCTGAGATATTTATCTTTAATTCTGAGGCTGATCTAAGTTTCTAAGAAACTGTGTGACCTTATCAGTTTTTGCTCTGAACAGGATAGAGAATGATGCCTCTGTCATTCACTTTTATGCCATTAACAACATTCATTAATTTCACACTAGAAAACTTATTTTGATTTGTTCTAGAAAAACTCACTGTACTCTGAAGTAATGCACAAGTTCCAATGATTTCATACCATTATTTGGCCAGATTTCACAACAGAAAAGGCAGTCCTTTAATAAAATTCTGTTTCCAGATATTCATTTGATACTTTTTATTTGCACTTTCCTTTTTCAGATGGTACTATGAGGTTATCACAATAGGTACATTTATCTTAGTACACAGAGATTCACATTCTGTATTCTCAATGGGATCTTGTTTACTATTTATGTTATGATGCTGTTTTGAATTGCCCTATTATCATTATTTCATTGCAAGTATTTTACAATTTAGTAATTATTTCTGAGTAATGGATTTATTTTTGTGAATTGGGGATAAAGCAGAATAACAAGAGAGTGTACATTTTAAAAATATAAATAATATGCAAATGCCATGAAAATGTATCAGCAGAGATAATTAATGATATCCTGTTAATTGACCAATTTAGTTCTCTTTGTTTAATGATTAACATAGCAGAATTTCTAGGAAAATGTGAATTACATGTCAACAAAATTGTTTCATGGCTTTTCACTCTGAAATTATAAATTCTTGGGGACCATTTGCTAGATGACACAGACCATCATGGGTCCATGGTACTTCAACAAATGCCAAACTAGAAAGTGTAGAGAAAGAAAATTTATCTCTATTTTATAATTCTGTTTATTTAACATTTTTTCTAAGAATAAATTCCAATAAAAAGTTCCTCTATAGAGAGTATTTTCCGAATTGGTAGAAGGTTGGGCTGGATTATCTCTAAGGTCTTTCCTAGCTCTTAAGATTTTCCATTATGCTATTAGCATGCCCTGAGTTTATAGAACAGTCAACAATCAGAACCCAATAATTCCCTATGGAATTGAAGCCACAGTTAATGTGTAGAATTCTTAACCATGAATAATTTCACTTATTTATTCAATAAATACAGTATATCCAATATGTGCTAGGCACTATTCCAGGTATTGGAGATACTGTAGTGAAAAATATAGACAAACTCCACTGCTCCAGTGGAGTTTCTATCATAGAGAAGGAGAAGTTAAAATTTAAAATATTAGATGATGTAAGAGCTGAGAAGAAAAATAAAGCAGAACAAATGAATAGAGGGTACAAGAGGGAGGAGAAGGGTGAAGAAGGCAAAGGGTGTTCAGGGAAGGCCTTACTAATAAGGAATATCTGAGTTGGATGAAGTAAATAAAGGAGGAAGTCATGTGGAAATCTGTAGAAAGAGCATTTCAGGCAGAGGAAAGAAGAAGTGAAAAGCACCTGAGGCAGAAGTGGAGGTGGTGTGTTCCAGGAACAGTGAGAATGCAGTCGTGATAAAGCACAGTAAGTGAGGAGCAGGGTAATGGGAGAGAAGAGAGCACAGAGGTTGTAAGGGGGCGTGTGTGTGTTGCGGGGGATTGTGGGGAGTCTTAGCAAGGACTTTGGCTTTTCCTCTGAGTGAGACGGAAACCACTGGAGGGTTTGAACAGAGGAGTGACATGATCTGACTTACATTTTCAAAGGATTACTCTGCTTTGTGGAGACTACACTGTAGGCAATGAAGGTGTAAGCGGGGAGACCAGTTCGAAGTAATCCAAGTGAGAAACCACAGTGACTGCACCAGGGTGACTGTGGTGGCGGTAATTGAGTACAGTGGTGTGGTTAACAGGCAAAAATCACTTCTGAGATAGTCTTAGAAGACAGTGACACCTTCTGGCTCAAAGAAAGACTTACAAGGTTTTACAACAGAAGAGAGCCAATGTAAAAGCCAAGAATGAAGTTCTGAAAGGAGAAAAAGAATGGGAGTATTCTGTAACTTGACAGAACCTAATAAATTCATGGCCAACAAAAAGTACCCTAAGAATGAGAGCGTTTTCCTCAGAGGTGACTGCCCTGTAATCTTACTGGGGGATTGTGCACCAGACGCAAGGGCTAACTCACTTGACTGTGGCTGTGATGGAGGGGTTTGTCCTAGGGGGCTCATCTTTGGAATTTCTCCAAAGATAATGTGGGAGTTAGGGCAAAGAATGCTGGACATGGCTGCAATGTGCACTGCAGGTTGGTGTGCTCTGACTCATCATTCATGCCTTACCTGCGACTCGTCAAATGAGGCCATGCATGAGAAACAGGGAATGGAAGCACCTCACAAAATGGGAGATTGTGATTATGCTACGTTAAATTCTTATGTGATTTGTTTTCTGATTATATGTAAGCTATTTCTCATTATCATTTCCAGTTCTAAATTTGAGACACATCTTTTTCTGGAAAAGGCTTTTGAAAATTCTTTTCAGTATTATTTGTAAATGCTCAGTATCAACTGGGTATCAATATTAAAAACAAAGCAAAAAGTGTACCTCCTAAGACCAAACAGAATGAAAGTATTACTCTAATTCTGTATACACTGGTACTTATAAGAAGGAAAGTAGATATCAATAACTAATTCAATTTTATTTTACCTTCCTCCCACTTAAAATAATCATCATAGCCCAGGTTATCTTTTGCATAAAGATCTGAAAGCCTGGACAAAGGAGACTTATAGATCTATATTAAGGAAAAAGAAGACTCAGCCTACCGTGGTGATATAGCGGGAGTGGAATTCTGGAGCATCTTTCAGGAACGTGAGGCCAGGGTGTGTATCCACCACATCCTGAAGAAGATTAAAACCAAAACTAAATTAACAAACATACCAAAGAGCAAAATAAAAAAACTAACACGCCAACAGAGTTTTTCCTTCCTGTAGAATAAGTAGCTAGTTGAGCAAACCTGCAATTTTTAGAATACTGAACAATGCACTTAAAATTTAACACTTTATTACATTCAAATTTTATTACAAGCATACTTATGTGTGCTTTTTGATATGCTAGTATACTTTAATAAAGCATTAATTAAAATTTTAATTTAGCAGGCGCCTGGGTGGTTCAGTCGGTTAAGCACCTGCATTCGGCTCAGGTCATGATCCCAGGGTCCTGGGATCATGCCACATTGGGCTCCTGGCTCAGCAGGGAGCCTGCTTCTCCCTCTCCCTCTGCCTCTCCCCCTGCTCATGCTCTCTCTCTCTGTATCTCTGTGTATCAAATGAATAAATAAAATATTTTAAAAAATGCTTTAAATTCAATTTAGTTAACATATAGTGTATTATTAGTTTCAGGGGTAGAATTTAGTGATTCATCAGTTGCATATAACACCCAGTGCTCATTACATCAAGTGTCCTCCTTAATGCCCATCAAGTGTCCTCCTTAATGCCCATCACCCAATTACCCCATCCTCCTATCCGCCTCCCCTTGAGCAACCCTGTTTGTTTCCTATAGTTAAGAGTCTCTTACAGTTTGCCTCCCTGTTTTTATCTTATCTTCCCTTCCCCTATGTTCATCTGTTTTGTTTTCCCTTTTTTTTTTTTTTTTAAAGATTTTATTTATTTATTTGACAGAGACAGCGAGAGAGCACAAGCAGGGGGAGCAGTAGAAGGAGAGGGAGAAGCAGGCTCTCCGCCATGCAGGGAGGCCGATGCAGGGCTTGATCCCAGGACCCTGGGATCATGACCTGAGTCGAATGCAGACGTTTAACCATCTGAGCCACCCAGGTGCCCCATCTGTTTTGTTTCTTAAATTCCACATGTGAATGAAATCATATAGTATTTGTCTCTGACTGACGTATTTCACTTAGCATAATACCCTCTAATTCCATCCATGTCATTACAAATGGTAAGATTTCATTCTTTTTAATGGCTGAGTAGCATTCCACTGTGTGTGTGTGTGTGTGTGTGTGTGTGTGTGTGTATGTGTGTGTGTGTACCACTTCTTCCTTATCTGTCAATGGACATCTGAGCTCTTTCCATATTTTGGCTACTGTGGACGTTGCTGCTATAAACATCGGGGTGCATGTACCCCTTTGAATCGGTATTTTTGTATCCTTTGGGTAAATACCTAGTAGTGCAATTGCTGGGTCGTAGGGTAGCTCTATTTTTAACTTTTTGAGGAACCTCCATACTTTTTCCACAGTGGTTGCACCAGCTTGCATTCCCACCAACAGTGTAAGAGGGTTGCCCTTTCTCCACATCCTCACCAACATCGGTTGCTTCCTGAGTTGTTAGTTTTCGCCATTTTGATCAGTATGAGGTGGTATCTCATTGTGGTTTTGATTTGTATTTCTCTGATGAGGAGTGATGTTGAGCATTTTTCCATGTGTCTGTTGGCCATTTGTATGTCTTCTTTGGAGAAATGTCTGTTTACGTCTTCTGCCCCTTTCTTGACTGGATTTTCTGTTTCTTGGGTGTTGTATTTGGTAAGTTTTTTATAGATTTTGGATACTAGCCCTTTATCTGATAAGTCATTTGCAAATATCTTCTCCCATTCCACAGGTTGCCTTTTGTTGATGCATTTAGTTCTTGTGCCTCACTGGTCTCTCCCAATCTTCAATAGTTACTTAGTCTTGTATTTCATAATTATGAAATACGGCTTTTTTTTTTTTTTTTTTTGAGAGAGAGCATCAGTGGGGAGAGGGAGAGAGAGAATCCCAAGCAGGCTTCATGCTCAGCATGGAGCCTGATGCGAGGCTTGATCTCATGGCCTTGACATCATGACCTGAGCCGAAATCAAGAGTCAGATAACTTAACCAACTGAGCACCTAGGCACACCTCATGATTTTGACACTCTTAATGAGTTCTAGTCAGTTATTCTATAGACTGTCTCTCAACATGGTTTTGTCTGATGTTTTCTCATGATTAGATTAAGATTATACATTTTTGGCAGGTATACCACATAAGTGGTATTGTGTGCTTTACAGTCATATAAGAGTATGTGATATCAGTATGTCTTTTATCTTGTAGAGTTAACTTTGATCACGCTTGGCTGAAATGGTGACTTCTGGGTTCACCACCATATAGTTATTATTCTCCCTTAATAATTAATAAATATTGTGGAGGGGGGATATACTTTGAAACTCTGCAAATTTTTGCCCACAGATTTCAGCATTTTTTAAAATAAAGATTTTATTTATTTGAGAGTGAGAGAGGTATCACAAGCAGGGGGGAAGGGCAGAGAAAGAGGGCGAAGCAGATGCCCCACTTAGCAGGGAGCCTGATGCTGGGCTCGATCCCAGGACCCTGAGATCATGACCTGAACGAAGGGAGACACTTAACTGACTGAGCCACCCAGGCGCCCCTGATTTCAGCAGTCATTTGTGGAACCTGACTGTGATATTTATACTGTGGTGCTTATCTAATAGTGATTTTGTATTTCTCTCATTCTTTCTACATTTAATAACTGGAATTCTTCTGTTAGGAAGAGCTGTTCCTCCTCTCTCACATATTTATATGTTCAATTCGTATCAGTACAGACTCATGGGTATTTATTTTATTCTAAGGGTTATAATCCAACACTATCATTATTTATTTTGTTGCTCAAATTGATCTTGCTCTGGCCATTGGAACTCTATCAGGTTGGCCTCTGTGTCCTCTTGACATGCCCTATCCTTTTGTGAGCACTTTTGTATTTTCTGGTATCACAAGATGGTACCATCTTATATTTTCATCGTTCCAGCCCTGGAATCTACCTCCCCCGCCCCCACAAATAGCCCTGGTTCCTTTATTGGAAATGGTATTTAAAAAACACTTAGAAATCTGGATGCTAGGTGTGCTTATTACCATTAGGGTGTCATTGCTCCTGGACCCTCTTGGCAGGAAGAACTAGGAATACTTGTAGGTACAGCAGTCCCCCTTATCTGCAGGGGATATGTTCCAAGACTCCTAGTGGACGCCTGAAATTGCAAATAGTTCTGAACCCTATATATATATACAATGTTTTTTCCTAAACATATGATAAAGTTTAATTTATAAATTAGGCACAGTAAGAGATTAATAACAATATTAAAATAGAGTAATTACAATATACTATAATAAAAGTTATATGAATGTGATTTCTCTCTCAAAATATGTTGTTGTACTGTACTCACCCTTTTACTTCTTGTGATGATATGAGATGAGAAATGTCTACATGATGAGATGAAGTGAGGTGAATGGAGTAGGCATTGTGAGGTAGCCTTAGGTTACTATTGATCTTCTAATGTTATGTCAGAAGGAGGATCATCTGCTTCTAGACTGCAGTTGACCATGAATAACTGAAACTGCATACACAGGTGGGGGGAACTCCTTTATACTAATCCAAGCATACACATTTTTATTTCTATTTCTATATCTGTACATACTAAAAACTATGTAATCATGTAGAGAATGGATTCTAATACTATACACAAGGTTCAGTCTAAACTTCTCCCTTTCCTTTGTAACTTTAACAGAATCACCAACCTATATCCCATTGAGAAACAAATTTACTAAACAGAGTATAGTATTAGTGTATAGTTCTTTTTGTCTCTGGTCTTACAGTATCCAGTTAAAATAGTACTTTCCAAGGTTACTCAGGTTAGCTCTCTCCTGTTGTTCCTTTATTCTCCTTAATGCAGTTAGAATACAGTTCAGTTCATTTGTTACTGTTGATTATTTTATTCTGAGTTTCTTTCCCACAGGTCCAGGTTGATTTTAATTCATTACTTATTTCTTGGAGGGAGAGTATTTGCACATTATTATGGTTCTAAGAGTCAAAGCTAATGTAGAACTGACATCTTAACAATATTGAGTTCTCCTACCCATAAAGAAGACCTCTCTCTCCATTTATATAAATCTTATTTTAAGTTCTCTCAGCAATGTTTTGCTGTACTTTGTGTGCAGGTCTTGCACATCTTTTATCAGATTCATCCCTAAGTATTTAATATTCGGGGGTGGTATTATAAATGGTATTTTTCAAATTTCAATTTTGAATTGTTTGTTGCTAGTATATAGAAGAAAATTGATTTTGTAGACTAATCATGTTATCTGTAAACTTGCTAAGCTCACTTATTAAATACAGCTTTAGCAGCATCTCATGAATTTTGACATGCTGTGTTTTCACTTTCATTCAGTTCAAGATATTTCTTAATTTTCCTTTTGACTTTTTCTCTGACTCATGGGTTATTTAAAAGTGTTATTTAGTTATCAAATACTTGAAAAATTTTCAGAGATCTTTTATTATTTCTGCTTTAATTCCATTCAAGTCAAAGAAATACTTTAAGAGCTAACTTTTAAATTTTTATTGAGATTTTCTATGGCCCAGAATATGGTCTATCTTGGTAAATATTCTGTGTACATGTTAAAGGAATGTGTATTCTACTGTTGTTTGATAAAGTGTAATATAAATGTCAATTCGGTCAAGTTGGTTGATAGTGTTGTTCAAGTGTTCTACATCCTTACTGATCTTTTCTCAACTTGTTCATTATTGAGAACAGCACATGGAAATCTACAATTATGACTTGAATGTATCCTTGAAGTTCTATCAGATTTTGCTTCATACATTTTGAAAGTCTGTTACAAGGTGCACAAACATTTAGAATTGTCATGTTATGGGTGCCTGGGTGGCTCAGTCGGTTAAGCATCTGCTTTCGGCTCAGGTCATGATCCTGGAGTCCCAGGATCGTGTCCGGCATCGGGCTCCCTGCTCAGCAGGGAGTCTGCTTCTCCCTCTGACCCTCTTCCCTCTCGTGCTTTCTATCTCTCATTCTCTCTCTCTCAAATAAAATCTTTAAAAAAAATTGTCATGTTATTATATTCTTTTTTTTTTTTAAGACTTTATTTGACAGAGAGACAGCGAGAGAGAGAACAGAAGCAGGGGGAGTTGGAGAGGGAGAAGCAGGCCTCCTGCCGAGCAGGGAGCCTGACGCGGGACTTGATCCCGGGACTCCAGGATCATGACCTGAGCCGAAGGCAGTCACATAACCGACTGAGCCACCCAGGCGCCCCATGTTGTTATATTCTTTATGAATTGTTATATTCTTGATGAATTGATCCCTTTATCATTTTTGTTACATTCTTCATGAATTGTTATATTCTTGATGAACTGACCCCTTTATCTTTACCTAGCAATATTATGTGCTTTAAAAACTACTTTGTCTGATATTAATATAGCCACCCAGCTTTCTTTTTTTTTTGCAGCAAAAAACCCCATATAACATAAAATTCACCCAACAATTTCTGAGTGTACAGTAAAATACTGTCAACAACTTGCACACTGTTGTACAACAGACCCCTCCCACCCCAATCCCGAATGATCGAAACTCCCTTCCCACCAAACAACAACTCCCCACACAACCTCCCCCCAGGCTCTGGCAACTGCCTCTCTTCTTCCTAGGAGTTTGACTACTTTAGATACTTCATATAAGTGGAATAGTACAGTATCTGTCTTTTTGTGACTGGCTTATTTCACTTAGCATAATGTCCTCAAAGTTTATCCATGTTGTTGCATGTAACAGAGTTTCCTTTTGTTTTAAAGGCAGAATAATATTCCATTATATGTATATACCACATTTTCTTTATCTGTCCATCTACTGATGGACATTTAGGTTGCTTTTACTTCTTGGCTATTGTGAATAATGCTCAATGAACATGGGAATACAAATATCTCTTTGAGATTGTTTTCCATTCTTCTGGATATATACCCCACAGTAGTATTGCTGGGTCATATGGTAGCTCTATTTTAAATTTTTTGAGGAACTTCCATACCATTTTCCATAGAAGTTATACCCTTTTACATTCCAGCCATCAGTGTGTAAACGTTCCAATTTCTCCACATCCTCACCAACACTTCTTTTTTTTAAACAGTATCCATTCTAACAGGTGTGAGGTGGTATTTCACTGTGACTTGATTTGCATTCCCCTGCTTATTTATTTATTTTTACTGATGTTGAACATCTCCTCATATGCTTGTTAGACATTTCATCTTTGGAGAAATGTCTATTCAAGTCCCTGACCATTTAAAAATCTGGTTATTTTTATTGCTGTTCTTATTGAGTTGTAGTTCTTTATATATTCTAGATATTGACACCTTATCAGGTGTGTTTGCAAGTATTTTTTTCCATTCTATAGACTGCCTTTTACTACGCTCTTTCCTTTGCTGTCCAGAAGTTTTAAAGTTTGATGTAGTCCCTTTTGTCTAGTTTTGATTTTGCTGCCTCTGCTTTTTTGGTCGTATCCATTGCCCAATCCAAAGGCCATGATGATTTCCCCCTCTGTTTTCTTCTAGGAGTTTTATAGTTTCAGGTCTTCGGATTAGGTCTTTAATCCCTTTTGAGTTCATTTTTGTATATGGTGTGTACAAAATATCCAATTTTCCCAACACCATTTGTTGACGAGACCATCCTTTCCCTACTGTGTAATCTTGGCACTTATGCTGCAAATCACTGGTGTATATATGCAAGAATCTGTAGCTTTGTAATTTACTTGGAAGTTATGATGTGTGAAGCTTCCAGCTTTGTTCTCCTTTCTCAGGACTGTTTTGGCTATTCTAGGCCCTTTGAAATTCCATATGAATTTTATAATTGTTTTTTATATTTCTGCAAAAAACGCCATTGGTATTTTAAACTTTACTGGGGAATAAGCAATATACAAAAAATTGTACGTATTTAATATATACAGATTGATGAATTTGGACATATGTGTATACCCAGGAAACCATCACCACGATTAAGGTAATAACATACTCAGCACCTCCAAGTTTCCTTGTGCCTTTTTTTTTTCTTTGATCTGTTTGTTTGTTTTGGTAAAAATACTTAACATGAGATCTACCCTCTTAACAAATTTTAAGTTGCACAATATAGCACTGTTAACTATATGCACTATGTTGTACAACAGATATCTAGAACTTATTTGTCTTACGTAACTAAAACTATATCCATTGAACAACATCTTCATGATTCAACTTATATGAGGTAACCCAAATAGACTCACAGAAGCAGAGAACAGAATGGGGTTGCCAGGGGATGGGAGAAGGGGACCATATGGATTTTGACAGAACTTGAACTGATCTATATAGACTGTTCTGGGTTGACTGGGCATTTAACAATGTTAAGTCTTTCAATCCATGAACACAATATGTCTTTCCATTTATTTGTAAGAGCTTTCTTTTGATTAGTGTTAGCATGCTGTATCTTTTTTCTTCTTTTACTTTTAATTTATTTGTGTCTTTATAATTAAAGTACATTTCTTTCAGGCAACATATATTTGGGTCTTGCTTTTTTGTCTAATCTTTGCCTTTTGAGAGTATTCACATCACTTATATTTAATGTGTTACTGGTATTGATATGGTTAGGTTTAGGTCTATCATCTTGTTTGTCCCATCCATTCTTTGTTCCCCTTTTTTCTTCCTTTCCTGCCTCCTTTTGAGTTTACTGAGTATTCTTTATAACTTCTATTTTATTTAAACTGTTTTTGGCCTTTTAGCTATAACTGTTATTTCAGTGGTTGTGTCAGAGAGTACAGCACATATCTTTAACTTACTACAACCTAGTTCCAAGTAGTATTAGACGACTTCATGGATAATATGTGAACCATACAATAGTATACTTCCATTTTTCTTCTCCTGGCCTTTATGCTATTGTTGTCAAATTGTACTTAGGCATATGTTATAATCATCACAAAACACTGTTGATAGTTTTGTTTAAACAGTTATCTTCTGAAGAGATCCGAATAATAAAAAATTATATACATTTATCCATTTAGTTACCATTTCTGGAGCTTTTCTTTCCTTTATGTAAATTTGTATTTCTATCTGGCATTATTTTCTTCCTTGACTGAACAACTTTTCCCCCAACCCAAACACATTTCTTGTACTGCATTTCTGCTGGTGATATTCTTTCAGCTTTTCTATGTCCAAAAAAATCTTTAATTCACCTTCATTTTTGAAAGATATTTTCACTGGGTACGATGCTCTAAGTTGATAGCCTATTTTCTTTGAGTACTTTAAAGATGTTGCTCCAATGTTTCTGACTTGGACTATTTCCAACATGAAATCTACTGTTATCTTCATCTTTGTTCCACTTTATGAAATGTGACTATTTTCTCTGGCTGCTATTCAAATTTTCTCTTTATTACTGGTTTTGAACAAATTTATTATGGAGGTGACTTGGTATAGTATTTTTTTGTGTTTCTTGTCTTTGAGCTTATTGATTATCTTGGGTTTGAGCTTATGGTTTTTATCAAATATAGAAAATCCGGGGCTATTATCTCATCAAATAATTTTTCTGTCCCCCTGCAATGCAATTCCAGCACTAACTATCCAGAATTGGTACTGATTTCACAGGTTAGGGGCACAGTCCTTCACAAGACTTCTCTCACTCCAGACACCAGCCATTAACTCTGGGGTTCCTAGGCCATCCACATTTTTGACCAACTGACTATAAATTTGGGGGTTTCCACCATCCCCTTAGGTTTAACAATTTGCCTGAGAGACCCACAGAAATGAGGCAAGTGCTACATTATGATTACTATTCTATTATAAAGGCTACAAGTCAGGACCAGCCAAACAAGAGATGCAGAGGAAAAAGTGGGAAGGTCTGAGACACAAAGCTTCTATTCTTAGGGCACGGCACCCTCCCAGCTCCTCATTGTGCTTCAGTGTCCAGAGATTTTATTGGGTTTCATTAGGTAGGCATGCTTGATTAAATCACTATCCATATGACTGAATTCAATTTCCAGGCTCCATCTCCTCCTTGGAGGTCAGTTGGTAACACCTGGCTGAAAAACCTAACCTCTAATCACGTGGTTGGCCTTTTTGGCACAATAAGTCCCCACTCTGAAACTATCCAGGGACCCACCATTAATGAGTCACCTCGTTAATATATGTTTGGTTTCTTTCTTTTTTTTTTTTTTTAAAGATTTTATTTATTTATTTGAGAGAGAGAGAGAGAATGAGAGAGAGCACGAGAGGGAAGAGGGTCAGAGGGAGAAGCAGACTCCCCGCTGAGCAGGGAGCCCGATGCGGGACTTGATCCCGGGACCCCAGGATCATGACCTGAGCCGAAGGCAGTCGCTTAACCAACTGAGCCACCCAGGCGCCCGAGTCACCTCGTTAATAAAAACTCAGGCATGGTCCCAGGAGCCTGCTGTGAAAAACAAAGATGTTCTTATCATTTGGGAAATTCTAAGGGTTTAACAGCTCCGTCCTAGGAACTTGGGACAAAGAGGTGACAAATTCTTTATTTTAAATCCCCCCACCTCTCCCATTAGTTTGCTTGAAGTTATGTCCCAAAGCCCATGGATGCTCTTTATATTTTTCTTCCTTTCTTTGTGTCTCCATTTCTCATTTTTTTTTAAAGATTTTATTTATTCATGAGAGACAGAGAGAGATAGAGAGAGAGAGAGAGAGAGAGAGAGAGAGGCAGGGGGAGAAGCAGGCTCCCACGGAGCAGGGAGTCTGATGCAGGACTTGATCCCAGGACCCTGGGATCATGACCTGAGCCGAAGGCAGACGCCTAACCATCTGAGCCACCCAGGCGCCCTCCATTTCTCATTTTGGATAGTTTCTATTCTGTCTTCAAATTCACTAGTCATTTCACTTGCAATGTTTAATCTGCTGTTAATCCAATCTGGTGTATTTTGCACCCCAGACACCTTAGTTTTCAGCTCTACAAGTTCAACTTGGGTTTTTTAAAATATATGTCTTCCATGTCTTAACTTTTTGGGTAGATGGAATTCAGCTATGAAAGCTGTTTTAATGTACTCGTCTAATTCTAACATCTGGGTCAGTTTCAACTGATCTTTTTTTTCCGTATTATCTGTTGTATTTTTCTGCTTCTTTGCATGCCTGATGACATCAACTATTACAAATTTCACCTGGTTGAATGCTGGATATTTTTATGTTCTTATAAATATTCTCAAACTTTGTTCTGGAATGCTGTTAAGTCACTTGAAAACCCTTTTATCCTTGTAGGTCTTGCTTTCTAAATTGGTTAGGCAGGACCTAGCAATGCTTAATTTAGGGTTAATTATTCTCCATTACTGAAGCAAGACTCCCAAGAGTACTCCACCCAAAGTCCTGTGCACTATGAAGTTTTCCAGTCTGGCTGGTAGGGACAAATACTATCCCTGGGCCTGTGTGACTGACAGGTACTGTACTGCTCCCTCTAATCATGGATAGTACTTTCTTTAGCTTTGGTTACTTTCCCCACATACATCTGTTGATCAGTATTCTGCTGAATACTCGTTGAGGAGTTCTAAAGATGTCTGGAGCTTTCTCGCTGGTACTCTGTCCCAAGTATTCTAGCCACCCTGGTCATCTAGCTCTTCACCTCTGCCTCCTAAAATCAGGGAGTCTGATGGACTCTGCCTGGAGTCCCCATTCCCACACTGTGGCTTGGGAACTCTCCCAAGGCAGTAACCTGAGACAATCATAAGGCTGACCTTGTTTGCTTTCTGTCTCTCAGCAATCACTATCTTTTGTTGCCAGATATCCAGCATCTTGAAAACCACTGTTTTGTATTTCTTGCCTGATTTTTTTTTTTAACTGAAGTATAGCTGACATACACTATTATATTAGTTTCAGGTGTGCAGCAGTGATTCAACATTTATATACATTACAAATGACCACAGTAAGTCTAGTTATCATCTGCCACCATACAAAGTTATTAAAACATTATTGACTATATTCCCTATGCTGTACTTTACATCACTGGGACTTAACTTATTTTGTAACTGGAAGTTTATACATCTTAATCCTGTTCACCTATTTTGCCAATCTCTCCAACCACCTGCCCTCTGGCAACCACCAGTTTGTTCATTATGAGTATGTTTGTTTTGTTTTTTAGAGACCACATATAAGTGAAATCATTTTCTTTGTCTGACATTTCACTCTCCAGGTCCATCTGTGTTGTTGTAAATGGCAAGATTCCATTCCTTTTTATGGCTGAGTAATATTCAATTGTTCATATATACTACATCTTGTTTACTCACTCATCTATTCATGGACACTAGGTTGCTTCCATATGTTGGCTATTGTAAATAATGCTGCAGTGAACATAGGAATGCATATATCTTTTTGAATTAGAATTTTCATCTTCTTTGGAAAAATACCCAGAAGTGGAATTGC
This sequence comes from Callorhinus ursinus, assembly GCF_003265705.2. Lineage (NCBI taxonomy): Eukaryota > Metazoa > Chordata > Mammalia > Carnivora > Otariidae > Callorhinus > Callorhinus ursinus. Next base: position 115,848,453 of record NW_027397063.1, read on the forward strand.
TGGATCGTATGGTATTTCTATTTTTAATTTTTTAAGGAAACTCCATATTGTTTTCCATGATGGCAGCACCAATTTACATTTACTAATTTACCACCAATAGTGCCCAGGGTTCTGTTTTCTCCATATCCTTGTCAACACTTGTTATTTCTTATCTTTTTGATACTAGCCATTCTGGCAGGTGTGAGGTGGTATCTCATTATGGTTTTGATTTGCATTTTCCTAATGAATGATGTTGAGCATCTTTTCATGTGTCTGTTGGCCATCTGTATGTCTTTTTTGGAAAAGTGTCTTTTCAGGTCCTCTGTCCATTTTTTAAAAAAAGATTTTATTTATTTATTTGAGAGAGAGAGCAGGCACGAGAGAGAGAGAGAACATGAATGGGGTGAGGGGCAGAGGGAGAAGCAGACTCCCCACTGAGCAGGGAGCCTGATGTGGGGCTCAATCCCAGGACTCTGGGATCATGACCTGAGCCAAAGGCAGATGCTTAACCAACTGAGCCACCCAGGCAGCCCCCATTTTTTTATTAATTAATTTATTTGATAGAGAGAGTGAGAGAGCACAGGCAGGGGGAGCGGCAGAGGAAGAGGGAGAAGCAGGCTCCCCGCGGAGCAGGGAACCCGATGCAGGACTCAATCCCAGGACCCTGAGATCATGACCTGAGCCAAAGGCAGCTGCTTAACCGACTGAGCCACTCAAATGCCCACCCCCCCCTTTTTTTAAATGGGTGTTGAGTTGTAGGAGTTCTTTATATATTTTGAATATTAACCTTCTATTGGACATATCATTTGCAAATATCTTCTCCCATTCAGTAGGTCGCCTTTTCATTTTGTTGAATGGTTTCCTTTGATGGTTTCCTTCACAGTGTAAAGCTTTTTACTTTGATATAGTCCCAACTATTTTTGCATTTGTTGCCCTTGCTTGAGGAGACAGATCCAAAATAATACTGCTAAGATTTATGTCCAAGAATTTACTGCTTATGTTTTCTTTTAGGAGTTTTATACTCTCATGACTTACATTTAGGTTTTTAATCCATTTGGGGTTTATTTTTGTATATGGTACAAGATAGTCTAACTTCATTCTTTTGCATGTAGCAAAACTTATTTTCATTGGTTTTCTTTTATTTTTTTGATCTCTATTTCATTTATTTCCACTCTTATCTTTATTATTTCCTTCCTTCTACTAACTTTGTTTTTTGTTCTTTTTCTAGTTTCTTTAGGTGTAAGGTTATAATGTTCATTTGAAATTTTTCGTTTCTTAGGACAGGCCTGTATCATAAACTTCCATCTTAGAACTGCTTTTGCCCTGTGCAACAGATTTCTGACGTTGTGTTTCCATTTTCATTTGTCTCAAGGTATTTTTAAATTTCCTCTTTGATTTCCTCACTGACTCATTATTTAGTAGCAAGGTGCTTAGCCTGCATGTGTTTGTGTTTTTTAAGTCTGTATGTGTCTTTGGATCTGAAGTGAGTCTCTTGTGGGCTGCATATAGATGGGTCTTATAACTTTTTCTTGTAATTGATTTCTAGTTTCATACCATTGTGGTTGGAAAAAATGCTTGATATGATTTCAATTTTCCTAAATTTACTGAGACTCGTTTTGTGGCCTAATGTGATCTATCCTGAAGAATGTTCCATGTGCACTTGAATAGAATGTGTATTCTGTTTTTTGATGGAATGTTCTGTGTTTATCTGTTAAGTCCATCTGGTCTAATGTGTTGCTTAAGATCACTGCTTGCTTATTGATTTTCTGTCTGGATGATCTATCCATTGATATAAGTGGGGTGTTAAAATGCCCTACTATTTTTAAGAGAAATTAGAGCAAGAAAAGAAGATGGCAGTGGAGTAGGAGAATCCTAGGCTTGTCTCATCCCACGAACACAACTAGATAACTACTAAATCATCCTAAATACCCCAGAAAGTGACCTGAAGATTGGCAGAACTCCACAACTAAAGGGAGAGAGGAGGCCACATCGAAGATGGTAGGAAGTGCAGAGACATGGTTTCAGGGAGAAGCAGATCGCAGGTACTGCAGAGGGGAGGGAGCCGTGGTTGCAGAGAAGGGTGAGAGAGAGAGGAGCACACTGGAGAATGCACAAGGAGAATGTTTCCTCAAAGCCATTGGCTTGGAAGACGAAGAGGGGCTAAATTCTGTGAGTTCTTACAAGAGTGGGACTCAAACCCTGGAGTTTTAAAGGCCAGAGGGCTTGGCTAGGATAGAGGCCAATAGAAAATGTACTGCTCCTGGAGAGAAAGCAGACAAACAACCTGAGGGTACACAGCATGGAAACAGTGATCTGAAGAACACCTGGGCCACACATTGGGGAGATTATTCACTCTTCTCGGAGCATGTACTTGAGAGGTAGCATTCATGGAGACACCTCTTCAGGAACGAAGGAGCTGGCTGGCACCATTTTTCTCCCCTGCCCCTCAGCATAACACAGAGGCACCTGTGGGAAGCAGGAAAGTGCTACTACTGGCTGCCTAACTTGCTTACACCAAGCCCCACTCCCCTTTGCTCTGGTGGGACTTGCCCCTCGGTCAACTTGCCTCAGTCCAGCACAGCAAGCCCCTCCCCTAGGAGACCAGTACAAACCCCCGCCCAAACCATATCTCCTGACCAGAGAGTTCTACAGAGCCTCAGTTCTGGTGGAATTGGTGTCAGGTCTCATTGCAAAAGCAGACCAGAGCACACCTAGTTAAAACTCACCACATTCAGGCCCAGGACCAAACACTGCCCAGAGCAGGCAAGGAGAGCCTCTGCAGGCGACTGGCCTGAAGGACAGAGCAGCCAGAACACAACAGCAGAGCACACGCAGCACATACTGGAGACACTCCCTGAAGCACCAGGCTCTGGGCACTACATGACCTCTTCTTCATAAGGCCATTATTTTCAGGAGCAAGAGATATAACTGGCATCTGACTGTTGATCTTAGCTCTGGTCTTGATCTCAGGGTCGTGAGTTCAAGCCCCATGTGGAGCCCACTTAAAAGAAAATCTTACAAGCAGTAACACAAAATAAGTCCTTAACTTACCAGGGAAAACCCATAAGTTCACTGGAGATTTCTCAACAGAAACTTGGCAAGCCAGAAGGGAGTGGCAAGATATACTCAAGGTGCTGAATGGGAAAAATCTGAGTCCAAGAATATTCAGCAAGGCTACCATTCCGGATAGATGGAGAGATAGAGTTTCCCAGACAAACAAAAACTAAAGGAGTTTGTGACCACTAAACCAGCTCTGCAAGAAATATTAGAGGGGACTCTGAGTGGGGAAGAAAGGCCAAAAGTGACAAAGACTAAAAAGGAACAGAGAAAACCTCCAGAAACACTGACTTTACAGGAAATACAATGGCACTAAATTCTTACCTATCAATAATTACTCTGAATGTAAATGGACTAAATGCTCCAATCAAAAGACACAGGGTGTTAGAATGGATAAAAAAACAAGCCCCAACTATACGCTGCCTACAAGAGACTCATTTTAGACTAAAACACCTCCAGATTGAAAGTGAGGGGATGGAGAAACATTTATCATGCAAACAGACATCAAAAGAAAGCCGGAGTAGCCATATTTATATCAGACAAACTAGATTTTAAACCAAAGACTGTAACAAGAGATAAAGAAGGGCACTACACATAATAAAGGGGTCTACTGAACAAGAAGGTCTAACAAATGTAAATGTTTATGCCCCCAACATGGGAGCACCCAAATATATAAGACAATTAATAACAAACATAAAAGGAACTCATTCATAATAATCAATAATAGTAGGAGACTTTAACATCCCACTTATGTCAATGGACAGATCATCTAAGCAGAAAATCAACAAAGAAACAATGGCTTTGAATGACACACTGGACCAGATGGACTTAACAGATATATTCAGAACATTCCATCCTAAAGCAGCAGAATACACATTCTTTTCAAGGGCAAATGGGACATTCTCCAGAACAATTACATACTAGGTTACAAATAAAGTGTCAACAAGTCCAAAAAGATTGAGATCATACCATGCATATTTTCCAATCACAATGCTATGAAGCTTGAAGTTAATCACAAGAAAAAATTTGGAAAGACCACAAATACATGGAGGTTAAAGAACATCTTACTAAAGAATGAATGGGTCAACCAGGAAATTAAAGAAGAAATAAAAAAATACATGAAACAAATGAAAATGAAAACATGAAGGTCCAAAACCTTTGGGATGCAGCAAAAGGAGTAATAAGAGGGAAGTATATAGCAATACAGGCCTACCTTAAGAAGCAAGAAAAATCTCAAATACACAACCTAACCTTACACCTAAAGGAGCTAGGGAAACAACAATAAATGAAACTTAAAGTCAGCAGAAGAAGGGCAAAATAAGGATTAGAGCAGAAATGAATGATATAGAAACAAACAAACAAAAAGCCCACTAGAATAGATCAGTGAAACCAGGAGCTGGTTCTTTGAAAAAGTTGATGATAAAGTTGATAATCCCCTATCCAGATTTATCAAGAAGAGGAAGAGAAAGGACCAAAATAAATAAAATCACCCATGAGAGAGGAGAAATAACAACCAACACCACAGAAATACAATTATAAGAGAATAATATGAAAAACTGTATGCCAACATATTGGGCAATCTGGCAGAAATAAATTCCTAGGAACATATAAAGTTAATAATACCTATTCTTCTCAAACTATTAAAAAAATAGAAATGGAAGGAAAACTTCCAAACTCATTCTATAAGGTCAGCATTACCCCAATTCCAAAACCAGGCAAATACCCCACTAAAAAAGAGAATATCCCTGATGAATATGGATGCAAAAATTCTCAACTAAATACTAGCAAATCCAATCCCACAGTACATTAAAAGTAATCATTCACCACGATCAAGTGGCATTTATTCCTGGGTTGCAAGGGTGATTCAATATTTGCAAATCAATCAACGTGATAGACCACATTAATAAAAGAAAGGACAAGAACCATATGATCCTCTCAATAAATGCAGAAAAGCATTTGACAAAGTACAGCACCCATTCTTGATAAAAAGCCTCAACGAAGTAGGGGTAGAGGGAACATACCTCAACATAATAAAGGCCACATATGAAAAACCCACAGCTAGTGTCATCTTCAATGGGGAAAAACTGAGAGCTCTTCCTCTAGAGTCAGGAATAAGAAAGGGATGTCTACCCTCATCACTGTTATTTAACACAGTACTAGAAGTCCTAGCCACAGCAATCAGACAACAAAAAGAAATAAAAGGCATCCAAATTGGCAAGGAAGAAGTCAAACTTTCACTATTTTCAGATGACATGATAGTCTATGTGGAAAACCCAAAAGACTCCACCAAAAAATTGTTAGAATGGATACATGAATTCAGTAAAGCTGCAGGATACAAAATCAACACACAGAAATCTGTTGCATTTCTATATATTGCCAGAGAAATCAAGAAATCAATCCCATTTATAACTGCACCAAAAACCATAAGATACCTAGGAATAAACCTAACTAAAGAGGTGAAAGATCTGTACCCTGAAAACTATAAAACATTGATGAAAGAAATTGAAGAGGACACAAAGAAATGGAAAGATACTCCATGCTCATGGATTGCAAGAACAAATATTGTTCAAATGTCTACACTACCCAAAGCAATCTACACATTTAATGAAATCTGTATCAAAATACCACTAGCATTTTTCACAGAGCTAGAAACAATCCTAAAATTTGTATGGAACCACAAAAGACTCCAAGTAGCCAAAGCAATCTAACAAGAAAAGCAAAACTGGAGGCATCAAAATTTCAGACTTCAAATCATATTAACAAAGCAGAGTATGGTCCTGGCACAAAAACAGGCACATAGATCAGTGGAACAGAACAGAAAATCCAGAAATGAACCCACAACTGTATGGTCAATTAATCTTTGACAAAGCAGGAAAGAATATCCAATGGAAAAAAGACAGTCTCTTCAACAAATGGTGTTGGGAAAACTGGACAGCAACATGCAGAAGAATGAAACTGGACCACTTTCTTACACCATACACATACATAAATTCAAAATGGATGAAAAGACCTAAATGTGAGACAGGAAACCATCAAAATACTAGAGGAGAACGCAGGCAGTAACCTTTGTGACATCAGCTGTAGCAACTTCTTACTACATACGTCTCCTGAGGCAAGGGAAACAAAAGCAAAAATGAACTATTGGGTCTTCATAAAGATTAAAAGCTTCTACACAGTGGGGGAAACAATAAACAAATCTAAAAGGCAACCTATGGAATGGGAGAAGATATTTGCAAATGACATATCTGCTAAAGGGTTAGTATCCAAAATCTATAAGGCACTTATAAAACTCAACACACAAAAAAACAAATAACCCAATTAAAAAATGGGCAGGAGACATGAACAACATTTTTCCAAAGAAGACCAAACAGATGGCCAACAGGCACATGAAAAGATGCTCAACATCACTTATCATCAAGGAACTACAAATCCAAACTACAGAGAGATATCACTTCACACCTGTCAGAATGGATAAAATTAACAACACAAGAAACAACAGGTATTGGCGAAGATGTGGAGAAAGGGGAACCCTCTTGCTCTGTTGATGGGAATGCAAATTGGTGCAGGCACTCTGGAAAATAATATGGAGGTTCCTCAAAAAGTTAAGAATAGAGCTACCCTACCATCCCGCAATTGTATTACTAAGTATTTACCTAAAGGATACAAAAACAGTAATTCAAAGGGATACATGCACCCTAATGTTTATAGCAGAATTACCTACAATAGCTAAATTATGGAAACAGCCAAGTGTCCATCGACTGATGAATGGATAAAGAAAATGCGGTGTATATATACAATGGAATATTACTCAGTCACAGAAAGAATGAAATCTTTCTATTTGCAATGACATGGATGGAGCTAGATTGTCTTATGCCTTATGCTAAGTGAAATAAGTGAGTCAGAGAAAGACAAATACCATATGATTTCACTCATATGCAGAATTTAAGAAACAAAACAAACGAGCAAAGGAAAAAAAAAGAGGCAAACAAGAAACAGACTCTTTAAAAAAAAAGATTTTATTTATTTGAGAGAGAGAGAGCACAAGTGGGGGGAGAAGTAGAGCGAGAGGGAGAAGCAGACTACCCACTAAGCAGGGAGCCCGACAGGGGACTTGATCCGGGAACTCCAGAATCATGACCTGAGCCAAGGCAGACACTTAACCAACTGAGCCACCCAGGTGCCCCAGGAAACAGACTCTTAACTGTACAGAACAAACTGATGGTTACCAGAGGGGAGCTGGTTGGGTGAAATAGGTGATGGGGATTAAGGAGTGCACTTGCTGTGATGAGCACAGGGTACTGTATGAAGTGTTGAATCACTATATTTTACACCTGAATATCATATTATACTGTATGTTAACTAATGGGAATTTATTTTTTAAATTTTTTAAAAAATATTTTATTTATTTATTTGAGAGAGAGAGAGAGACATAGCCAGAGAGGGAACACAAGCAGGGGGAGTGGGAGAGGGAGAAGCAGGCTTCCTGCTGAGCAGGGAACCCAATGCGCAGCTCGATCCCAGGACCCTGGGATCATGACCTCAGCCGAAGGCAGACACTTAACAACTGAGCCACCCAGGCGCCTCACCTAACGGGAATTTAAATAAAAGCTTAAAATAATAAAACCCCCTAATTTTATATTACTGTCAATTCTTCCCTCTATGTCTGTCAATATTTGCTTCATCTATTTATATATTATCCTATGTTAGGTGCATAGATATTTATAGTTGTTATATTCCTATTGGATTGATCCCTTTATCATGATGTAATGCCCTTTTTTTTTTTTTTAGAGAAAGAGCATGTATGTGTGGGGGAGGGGGGACAGAGGGAGAGAGAGAGAATCTTAAGCAGATTTGACACTCAGTGCAGAGCCTGACATGGGGCTCAACCTCATGACCCTGGGATCATGACCTGGGCTAAAGTCAGGAGTCAGATGCTTAACCAACTGAGTCACCCAGGTGCCCCCCAGTCTTTGTTTTAAAGTCTGTTTTGTCTGATGATAAGTATGGCTATTCCAGCTTTTTTTTTTCCCTCCAGCTTTTTGTTTCTATTTGCTTGGGATATCTTTTTCTATCCCTTCACTTACAAGTCAATTTCTTGTAGGCAGCATATAAGTAGGTCTTGCTTTTTTATCCATTCAGTTACCCCATGTCTTTTGATTGGAGCATTTAGTCCATTTACATTTAAAGTAAATATTGACAGGTATGTACTTCTGCCATTCTTTTTTTTTTTTTTTTAAAGATTTTATTTATTTATTTGACAGAGAGAGAGAGAGAGAGAGAGAGAGAGTGCACAAGCAGGGGGAGTGGCAGGCAGAGGAAGAGGAAGAAGCAGGCTCTCTGCTGAGGAGGGAGCATGATGCGGGGCTCTATCCCAGGACTCTGGGATCATGACCCGAACTGAAAGTAGATGCTTAACCGACTGAGCCACCCAGGCATCCCTACTTACTGCCATTCTGTTAATTGTTTTCTGTTTTTTTTTTTTTTTTTTTCCTAATTCTTTGTTCCTTTCTTCTTGTCTTGCTGTCTTCCTTTGTGATTGGATGACTTTCAAGTTTATGGTCACTTAAGTCCTAACACATTCTAAAAGCACTACATTATTAATCTACCCCCACCCATGTTTTAAATGTATTTGATGTTTTATTTTATAACTTTTTATTTTGTGTATCCCTTAACAAATTATTGTATATGTAGTTGATTTTACTACTTGTCCTTTAACCTTCATACTAGCTTTACAAGTGGTTGAGCCACTACCTTTACTGTATGTTCACTTTTACCAGTGAGATATTTTTTCTTTCATAATTTTCTTCTACTTATGGCCTCCCCCACCGCCACACACACACACTTAAAGAGGTCCTCTGAACAATTCTTGTAAGGCTGGTTTATTGGTGATTAATTTCTTTAACTTTTACTTGTCCAGGAAACTTGATCTCTCCTTCAATTCTGAAATATCCTTGCTAGGCAAAGTACTCTTGGTTGTGTTTTTTTTTTCTTTCCTTGTAGCACTTTAAATATATCATGCCACTCCCTTCTGACCTGCAAAATTTTTGCTGAAAAATCAGCTCATAGTCTTATGGGTGTTCCCTTGTAGGTAACTAGTAGCTTTTCCCTTGCTGCTTTTAAGATTCTCTTTACCTCTAATTTTTGACATTTTAATTATTATGTGACTTGTGTGGACCTCTTTGGGGCTCTCTGTGGTTCCTCGACCCAGATGTCTGTTTTCTTCCCCAGGTTAAATAAGTTTTCAGTTATTATCATTATTATTTTTAAAGATTTTATTTATTTATTTGACAGAGAAAGAGAAACAGCTAGAGAGGGAACACAAGCAGGGGGAGTGGGAGATGGAGAAGCAGGCTCCTGGCTGAGCAGGAAGCCTGATGTGGGGCTCGATCCCAGGACCCCGGGATCATGAGCCAAAGGCAGACGCCTAATGACTGAGCCACCCAGGTGCCCTTCAGTTATTATTTCTTCAAATATGTTTTCTGCTACTTTCTCTTTCTTCTCCTTCTACGACCTCCCTAATGCAAATGTTGGTATGCCTGATGTTATCTAAGAGGTCCCTTAAACTATCCTCATTTTAAAATTTTTCATTCTGCTGTTCAGCTTGAATGATTTCCACTACCCTGTTCTGTAGATCACTGATCTATTCTTCTGCATTCTCTAACTGCTATTGATTCCCTCTAGTGTATTTTTCATTTCAGTTATTGTTCTTCAGCTGATTGGTTCTTTTTAACATTTTCTATCTCTTGTTGAAGTTTTCACTGTGTTCATTCATTCTTCTCTATAGTTCAGTGAGCATTTTTAGGACCATTACTTTGAACTCCCTATTAGGTATATTGTTTTAGTTCTTTTTCTGAGGTTTAGTTCTTTCCTGAGGTTGTTTTCTGTCTTGTTCTTTCATTCCTATCTCCTCATTTTGTCTGACTCTATTTGTTTCTATGTTTTAGGTGAATCGGCTACATCTGGTCATGAAACAGTGGCCTTATGTAGAAAGCATCCTGTGGGGCCCAGAAGCAAAATCTACCCTAATCACCAGAACCAGGGTCTCCAGGGATGACTGTAGGCTGCATGTTCCCTCCTTTTGTGGCTGGGCCACAACTGCTGTGGGTAGGGCTGCCCCTGACCCTCTGGGTAGGAGTAGTTTTTGGAGGGTATGGGTCCAGGCCAAAGCCACTCACTAGGTGTGGTGTAGTGGAAACTGCTTTGGAGGTGGGTACCAGTCCTAGCCTAGGATGCCTGCTGGGTGTAGCATAGTGGCAGCCACTTTGGAGGGGGCCTGCTGGGGCAGGTTTGCAAGGGAACACCAGAATGGGGTGAGTGGTGCTACCAAGGAAGATGGAGTGTCAGAACTGGTATCCACCCACACTGGGCCAGCTAGGCAGGAAGGCAAGAAAAATGGAGCCTGCCAGTGCTTCCATTCCTGGAGAAAGTTCCTACTTTCTTATTGGTCCAACATCATGTCCCTTGAGCATTCAAAGGAGAACTGAAGTTAAATGGACTTTCTTTTCTTATTCTCCATCAGTTGTTTGTAATCATGCCATATTTCAGTTTGCTTCAAGCTTAGATCATGACTGTCTTATACAGTTTTTTTTTTCTTTTGATTTTCTTGGAGTTTTGAATTGCTTTTTTAAAACTTGTTCATATAGAATGCTGTGCTACAAGCATACCCTCCCAGTTTCCTTGTTCTCAAATATAATAGTAGTGCATGGAATAGCTCCACCCTCCCTATTCCCCTTTATGGAGAACTTCTTCCCAGAGAAATCCCATCACCTTTTCTATTCTGGACTGGCTGTTCTTCAATTGCCATCTAAGGTCTTCCCTTCACTGATTCTCTGGATTGAATCCACTGTTCCATGGATCTCATGTATTCCTCTTTCTTGGTTTACTTAATTTTTTTTGAAGATTTATTTATTTTAGAGAGAGAGCAAGAGAGAGAGCAGGTGCACGTGCATGCGTGTGGGGGGGTAGGGGCAGAGGGAGATGGGAGAGAAAATCCCAAGTGGACTCTGCGCTGAGCGTCTAATCTGATTTGGGGCTCGATCGCACAACCCTGAGATCATGACCTGAGCCTAAACCAAGAGTCAGGCACTTAACCTACTGTGCCACTCAGGTGCCCCTTGGTTTACTTAATTTGATACAGTATCTGTTCAAGTAACTCTCTAGAAAATAGGGAGATAAACTTTCTGAGTTTTTATTTATTTATTTTTAAGGTTTTATTTATTTATTTGACAGAGAGAGACAGCGAGGGAGGGAACACAAGCAGGGGGAGTGGGAGAGGGAGAAACAGGCTCTCCACTGAGCAGGGAGCCTGATGCGGGACTCGATCCCAGGACCCTGGGATCATGACCTGAGCCGAAGGCAGACGCTTAATGGCTGAGCCACCCAGACGCCCCAACTTTCTGAGTTTTTAAATGTCTTTATTCTAATCTCATATCTGACTGACAGCTTGGCAGGATAATGGAAATCTGATTTCAAATCCATTTCCCTGGAGTTACTAATGAGAATCTAATACCACCCCAATTTTTGTTCTTATTAAAGGGACCTGTTTTTTTTAAAAAAACAAAAAAGGGACTTGGTTTTTCTCTCTGGACGCTTTTAGTATCTTGTTTTCATCAGCGTTTTTCTAAAAATTTGAGATGATATGTTTATGTATGTTTCTTTCTTTTACTCATTGTACTTGGTTTTTTCAATCAAAAGACTTGTATTTTGTATCATTATCTTTAAATCTGTGGGCAGGACTGGAGGGAGCATGAGAGCCTGGTGTGGGAGTGTCAAATTCTATTTTTTTTAAGTTTTTATTTACTTATTTATTTGAGAGAGAGAGAGAGAGAGAGAGAGAGAGAGAGAGCGCGAGCATGAGCAGGGGCAGGGGAGAGGGAGAAGCAGACTCCCTGCTGAGCAGGGAGCCCGATGCGGGGCTCGATCCCAGGACCCCGGGATCATGACCTGAGCCGAAGGCAGACGCTCAACCAACTGAGCCACCCAGAGGCCCCTCAAATTATATTTTTTATTATATGCTGGTTACACAAGCATGTCCCCAAGGAGGGAAACAGGGATCCTAAGGGATCCTACCAGGTTCTAGCTCTTTGTACCCATCTTATCATCCCAGTCCCTTGAATTCTCTCCATTCTGTATTATTTCTGTGATGATTTCCTTCTCTCTCTTCTTTCTTCTCCAGAATCCAGTTAGTTGTTGAAATTCTTGAATTAGTCTTCTATGTCTCCTCCTTCCCTCCTTCTCCCTCTCTCTGGCTTTCTTTCCCTTCCTGTGAGATATCCTAAACATTAGTTTCCAAGCCTTATGATGAAATTTTAAATTTTGGTACTTACATTTAAAAAAAATTTTTTTAAGTAGGCTCCATGCTGGGTGTGGAGCCCAATGTGGGGCTTAAACTCACAACCCTGAGATCAAGAGTAGGATGCTTAACCAACTGAGCCACCCAGGACTCCCCTACATTTTAAAATTGTAACAGCTCTTTCTGGTATTAGCTTTCTGTTTTCATAATATTCTGGTCTTATTTTATATAATCCATCTGAATATAGTAATTATTGTTTACAAAGACTTAATTTTTTAGAACAGTTTTAAAGAAAAATTGGTAAGACAGTATAGAGTTCCCATATACCCTGCATTACATTAGCATTTGTTATAGTTAATAAATCAATATTGATACATTATTATGTATTGATATGTTTATGAGAGACCATACTTTATTTACTTAGTTTCTGCCTAATATCTTTTTTCTGTTCCAGGATATCATATTCCATTTAGCTGTCACATCTCCTTAGGCTCCTTCTGGCTGTAACAATTTTGCAAACTTTCCTTGTTTCTGATGACCTTGATAGTTCTGAGGACTACTGGCCAGGTATATCTAGGATGTTTCTCTATTGGAATTTGTCTTAGCACGCTTTATTGTTTGTTATTTTGCTTATGCTTGTGAGTAAATGCTAGGATGCACTTTACTTTTGGGAACCAAGTAGGGAGTCAACTGTTCCATTGTTCTATATACCAACCTTCCATGAATCCTCATTTCTAATACTTCCCATTAGAACTGCCAACCCTGAGTTTACAGCTGCTCTGGGATCCTGCTGAGAGAATGAGAAGAGTAGCTCATGTCTCTACTGTAGCCCATAAACAGCTCCTCATTCTGGGCTGTGGTTTCCTTAGCCTGCTTCTACTTTCTATTTTTAAGAAATTGGAAATCACTTGACATTAATTTTTTTCCATTCTTCTCTACCATTCCATTTATTTTCATGTGTTTATTCCCTTTAAATTCCTATACTTTCACTTTAGAGGAGTTTGGGACAGAATGGGAGGAGAATGTATCTATTCATTCTGTCAACTTTTACTTGAAGACTCCACAAATCTTGTTAAAGAAAAATAGAATTTCTCCTATATAAATGAAATATAAATGTCTACTAACTCATAATTATAGTTTTGTTATTGTTTGTAATTCTTTTGATATGGACTTAATTTATATTCCTGTCAGTGGTTTTATTAAACTTCTAATAAAACTCAGTCAGGAATAGGGTGCCCAGAGGAAAAAGAATTTACCCATATGAACCTTTCATGAAGGGACTACGTGTAAAGTCATGGGCAGGTAAAGGGAAAACACAGGGAATGGTGAGGCACCAGGAACAAGTAACAGAAGGATACCCTTACAATCTCTAGAGCCAGAGGGACAAGGCAAGGAACAAAGTTATAGGAGCAAGGTAGGCACTCGAACTATGGAGAAGAGGCCATCCAGCAGAAGCTGTAGTATACAGAGACAGTTGCTGTGCTGAAGCAGACTGGGGAAGAAATGCCCACTCCTGGCAGTACAATCCACTGGCCAGACCCAACCAGAAGCTAGCCAGGGAAGGGGACCCAAAAGATGCAGTTTGTAAGAGTCAGAGCAGGGCCAGAATGGATTGTGGGGGTAAAGGTAAGGGGTGGAGAGAGAACTGCTATTAAAATCTAATGTTTTCAAACAGACATTTCTCCAAAGAGACATGCACATGGCCAACAGACACATGAAAAGACACTCAACATCATCAATCATCAGGGAAATGCAAAGTAAAACCTAAGTGAGATATTGTCTCACACCTGTCAGAACGGCTAAAATAAAAAAGATAAGCAATAACAAGTGTTGGTGGGGATGTAGAGAAAAGGGAATCCTTGTGCACTGTTGGTGAGAATGCCAAATGGTGCAGCCACTGTGGAAAACAATATGGAGGTTCCTCAAAAAGTTAAAAATAGAACTATCATATGATCTAGTAATTCCACTACTGGGTATTTACCCAAAGAATATGAAAACACTAATTCAAAAAGATATATGCATCCCTATGTTTATTGCAGCATTATTTATAATAGCCAAATTATGGGAGCAGCCCAAGTGTCCATCAGTAGATGAATGGATAAAGAAGAAGTGGTATATATATATATGTGTGTGTGTGTGTGTATACATATATACATATATGTATACACACACACACACACACACACACACACACAATGGAATATTATTCAGCCATAAAAAGAATGAAATCTTGCCATTTGGAACTACATGGATGGACTTAGAGGGTATACTGCTAAGTGAAATAAGTCAGTCACAGAATGACAAATACCACATGATTTCGCTCATGTGGAATTTTTAAAAAAAGATTATTTTGAGAGAGAGTGCACGTGCATACTAGAAAGCATGGGGTGGGGGATGCAGAGGGAGAGGGAGAGAGATTCCCAAACAGACTCTGTGTTGAATGCGGAGCCCAAGTTGGGGCTTGATCCTACAACCCAGGATCACAACCCAAGCTGAAACCAAGAGTTGGACACTTAACCAACTATGCTACCCAGGTGCCCCTCCTATGTGGAGTTTAAGAAACAAAACAAATGAACAAAGAAAAAAAAGACTACCATAACATATTAAAATAAAATTATATATATATAAAATATAAAAGAGAAGGAGAAAGAGACAAATAAAAGAGACTTAACTACAGAGAACAAACTGGTGGTTGCCAGAGGGGAGATAAGTGGGGGATGGGTGAAACAGATAAAGAGACTTAAGTCTACACTTACTGTGATGAGCACTGAGTACACAATTGTTGAATCACTATATTATACACCTGAAACTAATATAACACTGTATGTTAACTATACTGGAATTAAAATGAAAAAAATAAATAAAAATAAATAAAAAATAAATAAAATTACACAGCTTACAACAACAAAAACCTAATGTTTTAGTAACAATATAGTTCAAATACTGAATATTTGTGATTTGACAAAACCTAAGTAGGAATATGTAATGTTGGATGTTATGTATTGTATTAGACATAGAATAGTGATAACCATAGGGTGGCAGTGACTGGGAGGGAGCATGAAGAGCTTTGGGGGTACTGGTGAGGTTTGTTTCTTGATCTGGGTGCTAGTTACCCAGATGTGCTTACATTGTGAAAATTCATTGATTGGTGGGTACACTTATGACTTGTGTTTTTCTGTGAGTATATGTTATATTTCAACAAGAAAATTACAAAAAAAAAAAAATGATGGTAGCCATGAATACAACTAAAACAAAACCCAAACCAAAAAACTATGTCAATGTTATTTTTCTCTCTTTAGGCATCCTCACTAACAAGTCAACAAGGATTTACTAGAACTAAAACAATGATGAGCATTCAACAGACAGGAAAGGCAAACCTTAGCTTTAAGGAATTTGTGATCTGCTTAGGAAAACCAAATATTCAGACATGAAATTAAGAATATTAACAAGTAATATATCAGGCTATGAAGAATGCTACAGTAAAAACAGATCCAGTATTGGCGTGTAAGTGATTCTTACTGGAAGGCCTAGATATGAATACTCAAGTGGGCTCTTTTTGTTGGAGATAGGTCATCTAGGCCAAGCAGACCAAACATCTGGTTTCAGAAGGTGTTTCAGTGTTTGCTGTGGTTGGGCAAGGGGGAGGCTGAGTGGTACCCCCTCCTCTGCTTCAGTGGGAATAGCCCTGTCTTATCTGTTTTAAACTATGTGTTCTGTGCTAATTTTCATTTAACAAAAGGATTTTGTTCCTAAAACGAGCTTGAAAACCACTCTTCTAGAAATCTAACTTCTAGATTTGTATATCTCAACTGACATATCTTACAGTGGAAAAAATTTTAAAAACCTCTGCAACTCTAAAAAATAAAACCCACTTTTAGAAGGAAGTGAAAATTACCTGAAGTAAAGGGATAAAATCCTCCTGTTCTAGAGAACTGCAGCTGGGCTTTGCTAGAAGACAGATAAACTTGGAGGCATCATCATGATGGTCATTCAGCAACCTGTAAGAGACAACTGCTTAGGAAGACAGCTACTGTGAACAACGTCTACAATATCAACAGTTGGTAATTTCAGCCTGAACTGAAGGCCATTTAGATCCAGAATCAAGTTCTCTCTTTTCAATGATATTTTAAAAAGGGCATTTTTCCATGCTCTTGATTTTGTCAAAGGGACACCTCCATAAAAGCTCAACAACAAAACACCTTATTATTTTTGTAAAATGCTTCTGGGGCTGATACCACAGAGTCAACAGAACAATGCAGGTCAAAATACACTTGAGGGAGAATGCCCATTCAGGTTTAGCACAGGACATTCAGACCCAGAACTCCAGAGCTACCTACCAGCTAGCCAGGAGAGACTCCATCAGTTGGACTACTATGCACCACATAAAATAAAAACAGCTGTTCTCCCAGGTTGGCAGACATATTCAGGGCCAACCAGATAGGGGGCTTTTGAAATTAGATTTTGAAGGACCAGGCTGAAAAAAAAAGAACTGAATGCCCTTTTAAGTCTTTAAGCTCTAAGAATCCCTCATGTCCAGCTAATTACTGGACATTTCCACTTAGTGACTGTACTCTGATAACAAAGTCAAAATATCAAAAACCAAATTTAAAATCTTCCTTTCACAGTCAGTCCTTTTCGGACATCGATTTTTGTTAAAGGTGGCACCATCCTTTAGTTATCTGGGCTTGAAATTTTGAAGTCATTTTAAACTTCTTTCTCTTCCTTATTTTCTCCACATCCAATTAGTCTCCACACTTTCTTGATTCTCTAATCATGTGCAGAATGCTAGCTGGGTGCCACGTACTTTGTCTGGAGCTTACGGTCTAGTGAGAGTGCTACACCAATGCTACTACCTTGTGACCGCCACGACCGAAATAATAAGCACGGGTGTCACCGAAGGGCACAGGAGGGCAGTGAGACTCCCTAAAAAGGGAAAGTAGGAAAGAAGTGTGCTGTGGGTCAAGAGGGTTGCATGTACAAATGCCTAGTGTGAGAGTGCATGGAATACTTTGGCACTTACAAACACAGGGATGGTAAGAGAAGGGGACATGAGCATATAGGAGTGGATCTTGGAGGTCCTTTTATGTTAGGTCAGGGAGCCTGGACTTTAGCCTACTCCACAGAAAAATTTTAACTTGGACAGTGACAAGATCAGATGTGCTTTTCAGAAATATCAAGCAAAAATCCAACCAACCTGAGCATAGACAGTGGCAGTGGCAGATGAAGAAAAAGGTACAAATCTGGTTGAAATGAAAAGGACATGGTAGTTGAAGGGTGTGCAGGAGTGAAAGGAAGGAAGAAGTCCATGATGACTCCTAGGTTTCTAGCCTGGATCTCTAAGTGGTTGGAATACAAGATTGTAATACCATACCAGAGTCCTCAGGAATATTCCCTCAAAATGTTTTATTGAACCATTCCCTCTTTTCTATTTCTAGTGTACCTTCAAGTCTGGGGTCTTACTACTTCATGCTGAGACTGATGGAAGGGAAAAGGGTCAAAACAGAGTTCAGTATTCATCCAACCTTAAAACGCAGACAATTCATTCTTAAACATCCTTTGATTATATAATTCCCCTTTTCAAAAATGTTCAGTAGCTCTCTCTACCACTTATATGAGTAAGTCTAAATGCCTAAGTTGAACATTTGAGGCCCTCTGTAATTAGGTGGGAGCCTGCTTACCTATCTTACTACTTTGCTAAAGGAAACTTCCACTCCAGGCAGATGGCCTGATCCACTATTCTCTAAGTATGTCATATGCATTCTTGCCTCTCTGACATTTCTCATGCAAGTCTACTCTCTTAGAATACCACCCCTCCCAACTTTGCTATCTGAATGCTGGCTATTCTTTAAGGTCCAGCTAATAAACCCACCTCTTCAAAAAGCCTTCTCTCAGAACTAAATTCTTTACTGATCTTTGTACTGTTTAATTTAATATACCATTGTACTGTTAGTTTTCTTTTATTTTTCTGGCATTTAAAGGGCAGACACAGTTATGAATAGGTCTTTTCTTCCTTAGCACCCAGCACAGTGACTTTCACACAGAAGATTCTCAAAAAATGTTTGTGACTTAACAGATATATACTTAAACTGAATTCATTTGTGATTATTACAGCTACAGTATAATTTGTATATTAATTCTCCCTATCATTCTTCAGCATACTCAAGGCCCCTAGAATTAAATACGTATACATTTCAGAAAAAGATTAATACGTAATAAGTTCTAAAAAATGATTGGGATGATCAGAATAAAAAGGTGGTGAGATCTTTGGAAAGGAAAGGAGCACTTTTATAAAGGAAGCATGGCACAGATGAGAGATACTGAGAAGAAAAAGGCAAATCAAGAATAGCTCTTTCCTGGGCGCCTGGGTGGCTCAGTTGGTTAAGCATCTGCCTTCGGCTCAGGTCATGATCCCAGGGTCCTGGGACTGAGTCCCACATCGGGCTCCCTGCTTGGAGGGAAGCCTGCTTCTCCCTCTCCCACTCCCCCTGCTTGTGTTCCCTCTCTCTGTGTGTCTCTCTCTGTCAAATAAATAAATAAAATCTTTTAAATAAAAAAAAAAAAAACAGAATAGGTCTTTCCTGACATGTATATATGACCTCACTGATATGAGGAATTCTTTTTTTTACTTTAAATTTTTTATTGTTATGTTAATGACCATACATTACATCGTTAGTTTTTGATGTACTGTTCCATGATTCATTGTTTGTGCATAACACCCAGTGCTCCACGCAGAATGTGCCCTCTTTAATACCCATCACCAGGCTAACCCATCCCCCCACCCCCCTCCCCTCTAGAACCCTCAGTTTGTTTCTCAGAGTCCCTTGTCTCTCATGGTTCGTTTCCCCCTCCGATTTACTCCCCTTCATTCTTCCCCTCCTGCTATCTTCTTCTTTTATTTCTTAACATATATTGCATTATTTATTTCAGAGGTACAGATCTGTGATTCAACAGTCTTGCACAATTCACAGCGCTCACCATAGCACATACCCTCCCCAGTGTCTATCACCCAGCCACCCCCTCCCTCCCACCCACCACTCCAGCAACTCTCAGTTTGTTTCCTGAGATTAAGAATTCCTCATATCAGTGAGGTCATATGATACATGTCTTTCTCTGATTGACTTATTTCACTCAGCATAA
>NW_027397063.1:115868317-115869847 GCF_003265705.2 Callorhinus ursinus
TTGCCCTTGCTTCCCTTGCCTTTGGCAATGTTTCTAGGAAGAAGTTGCTGCAGCTGAGGTCGAAGAGGTTGCTGCCTGTGTTCTCCTTTAGGATGTTGACGGACTCCTGTCTCACGTTTAGGTCTTTCAACCATCTGGAGTCTATTTTTGTGTGTGGTGTAAGGAAATGGTCCAGTTTCATTCTTCTGCATGTGGCTGTCCAATTTTCCCAACACCATTTGTTGAAGAGACTGTCTTTTTGCCACTGGACATTCTTTCCTGCTTTGTCAAAGAGTAGTTGACCATAGAGTTGAGGGTCCATTTCTGGGCTCTCGATTCTGTTCCATCGATCTATGTGTCTGTTTTTGTGCCAGTACCATACTGTCTTGATGATGACAGTTTTGTAATAGAGCTGGAAGTCCGGAATCGTGATGCCGCCAGCTTTGCTTTTCTTTTTCAACATTCCTCCGGCTATTCGGGGTCTCTTCTGGTTCCATACAATTTTTAGGACTATTTGTTCCATTTCTTTGAAAAAAGTGGATGGTATTTTGATGGGGATTGCATTGAATGTGTAGATTGCTCTAGGTAGCATTGACATCTTCACAGTGTTTGTTCTTCCAATCCACGAGCACGGAACGTTTTTCCATTTCTTTGTGTCTTCCTCAATTTCTTTCATGAGTATTTTATAGTTTTCTGAGTACAGATCCTTTGCCTCTTTGGTTGGATTTATTCCTAGGTATCTTATGGTTTTGGGTGCAATTGTAAATGGGATCGACTCCTTAATTTCTCTCTCTTCTGTCTTGTTGTTGGTGTATAGGAATGCCACTGATTTCTGTGCATTGATTTTATAGCCTGCCACTTTACTGAATTCCTGTATCAGTTCTAGCAGTTTTGGGGTGCAGTCTTTTGGGTTTTCCACATAAAGTATCATATCACCTGCAAAGAGTGAGAGTTTGACTTCCTCTTTGCCGATTTGGATGCCTTTGATTTCTTTTTGTTGTCTGATGGCTGTGGCTAGGACTTCTAATACTATGTTGAATAGCAGTGGTGATAGTGGACATCCCTGCCGCATTTCTGACCTTAGGGGAAAAGCTCTCAGCTTTTCCCCATTGAGAATGATATTTGCTGTAGGTTTTTCATAGATGGCTTTTATGATATTGAGGTATGTACCCTCTATCCCTATACTCTGAAGACTTTTGATCAAGAAAGGATGTTGTACTTTGTCAAATGCTTTTTCTGCTTCTATTGAGAGGATCATGTGATTCTTGTTCTTTCTTTTGTTAATATGTTGTATCACGTTGATTGATTTGCGGATGTTGAACCAACCGTGCAACCCAGGGATAAATCCCACTTGGTCATGGTGAATAATCCTTTTAATGTACTGTTGGATCCTATTGGCTAGTATTTTGGTGAGAATTTTTGCATCCATGTTCATCAAGGATATTGGTCTGTAATTCTCCTTTTTGATGGGGTCTTTGCCTGGTTTTGGGATCAAGGTAATGGTGGCCTCATAAAATGAGTTTGGAAGTTTTCCTTCCATTTCTATTTTTT
>NW_027397063.1:115869947-115880850 GCF_003265705.2 Callorhinus ursinus
TCCTCTTTCATTCATGATTTTGTTCATTTGGGTCATTTCTCTTTTCTTTTTGATAAGTCTGGCCAGGGGTTTATCAATCTTGTTAATTCTTTCAAAGAACCAGCTCCTAGTTTCGTTGATCTGTTCTACTGTTCTTTTGGTTTCTAGTTCATTGATTTCTGCTCTGATCTTTATTATTTCTCTTCTCCTGCTGGGTTTAGGCTTTATTTGCTGTTTTTTCTCTAGCTCCTTTAGGTGTAGGGTTAGGTTGTGTATTTGAGACCTTTCTTGTTTCTTGAGAAAGGCTTGTATTGCTATATACTTCCCTCTTAGGACTGCCTTTGCTGTATCCCAAAGATTTTGAACAGCTGTGTTTTCATTTTCATTGGTTTCCATGAATTTTTTTAATTC
The DNA here is from genome assembly GCF_003265705.2 of Callorhinus ursinus. Classification (NCBI taxonomy): domain Eukaryota; kingdom Metazoa; phylum Chordata; class Mammalia; order Carnivora; family Otariidae; genus Callorhinus; species Callorhinus ursinus. The sequence goes on from NW_027397063.1 coordinate 115,870,338, forward strand.
TTCTTTAATTTCCTGGTTGAGCCATTCATTCTTTAGTAGGATGCTCTTTAGCCTCCATGTAATTGAGTTCTTTCCGACTTTCCTCTTGTGATTGAATTCTAGTTTCAAAGCACTGTGGTCTGAAAATATGCAGGGAATAATCCCAATCTTTTGGTACCGGTTGAGACCTGATTTGTGACCTAGGATGTGATCTATTCTAGAGAATGTTCCATGGGCACTAGAGAAGAATGTGTATTCTGTTGCTTTGGGATGGAATGTTCTGAATATCTCTTTGAAGTCCATTTGGTCAAGTGTGTCATTTAAAGTCTTTATTTCCTTGTTGATCTTTTGCTTCGATGATCTGTCCATTTCAGTCAGGGGGTTGTTAAAGTCCCCCAGTATTACTGTATTGTTCCAATGTGTTTCTTTGCTTTTGTTATTAATTGCCTTATATAATTGGCTGCTCCCCTGTTAGGGGCATAGATATTTACAATTGTTAGATCTTCTTGTTGGGTAGACCCTTTAAGCAGGATATAGTGTCGTCCTGATATGAGGAATTCTTAATCTCAGGAAACAAACTGAGGGTTGCTGGACTGGTGGGGGGTAGGAGGGATGGGGTGGCTGGGTGATGGACACTGGGGAGGGTATGTGCTATGGTGAGTGCTATGAATTGTGTAAGACTGTTGAATCACAGACCTGTATCTCTGAAACAAATAATACATTACATGTTAAAAAAAAAAAAGAAGATAGTAGGAAGGGGGAAAATGAAGGGGGAGAAATCGGAGGGGGAGACGAACCATGAGAGACTATGGACTCTGAGAAAGAAACTGAGGGCTCTAGAGGGGAGGGGGCTGGAGGGATGGGTTAGCCTGGTGATGGGTATTAAGGAGGGCACGTATTGAATGGAGCACTGGGTGTTATATGCAAACAATGAATCATGGAACACTACATCAAAAACTAATGATGTAATGTATGGTGATCAACACAACATAAAAAAAGAAAGAATAGCTCTCTCCTATCAGAAGCATGAAAAAGAAAGAAAAGGTGAATTACGATTTTCAGGCAATGATAAGTGGCTGGTGAACTCTATATGGAAGAGAAAAGGAGATAAATAAGAGTTGTGAAAGGTGAAGAACATAAACATAGCTATTCTAAACTGGTATCTTCCAGAGCCCTTAAAAAAAGATTGTTTTGTTAATAGACAAATGAAATGCTAACATTAAAATGTAAGAGAAAATAAAGCATAAAGAAGCTGGAAAAATACTACTGACTGTTTGAGAGGAGCCCTGTCACAAAGCTGGTAATCTAGCAACTCAAAAAGTTGTGGAACATCTTTCCCCTAAAAATGTCCGGACTGCAAGAAAACAGATGTCAGAGTACAGATAGGAAACAGGCAATGGGCAGGGGAAGGAGGGAGAGTGTAGGCAGGGGAACAAGAGCCTGTTAAGTTGTTTATCCTCAAACCATTAGGAGGAAGGCTAGGAAGCCTCTACCCCATGAGCACTGGGATAGCAAGGAAATTATTTCTTGTTATTTGGTGACTTTTACATTTGACTTTACTTTTCAAGATTATATAGAGCCTATTATTGGAGCAAGTCAGCTTGTATGTATATACCAATATGTTTTAATTCTGTGTTTATCTGCCAGTTATTTTTTGTATTTGAAAATTAAATGTACCATACTTGCACCCAAGTCATTTTATGCAAAGGGTAAAATTTGTTAAAAAATTGCAAAAATAAACACATATCTTCTTCAAGGTCAGTATAACTCAAACCATCATGCTTAGCTGCTTAGTCTCCCCAAATAGGCATACTAGGGTGTCCCTTAAAGCACCCTTGCTTTTATTTTATTTTTTATTTAGTATTTTTAAAAGATTTTATTTATTAATTTGACAGAGAGAGAGAGAGAGAGAGAGAGAGAGAGAGAGAGCGCACAAGCAGGGGGAGCAGCAGGCAGAGGGAGAGGGAGAAGCAGACTCCTTGCCGAGCCGGGAGCCCAATGCAGGACTCCATCCCAGGACCCTGGGATCATGACCTGAGCCAAAGGCAGACACTTATCCGACTGAGCCACCCAGGCGCCCCATAAAGCTTTTTAAAAGGCATTTTAAAAACCAAGAAACAGACTCTTAACTATAGAGAACAAACTGATGGTTACCAGGGGAGAGGCGGGTGGAGGATGGGGGAAATAGGTGGTGGGGATTAAGGAGTGCACTTGTTGCGATGAGCACCGGGAGACATATGGAAGAGCTGAATCACTATATTGTACACCTGAAACTAATATTACAGTGTATGTTAACAAACTGAAATTTAAATAAAAACTAAACTAAACTAAAAGGCAGTTTAAGAGCACAGAAAGGAGCTCCCACTAGAGGGCGCTCCAATCATTTTAGTATGGGGCCATAAGCTAAAGCTTCACTATAGAGACGTACAGTTACACTCACAGAAATTTTTTCCAAATGAGGAAAGATAGGGACAGGTGCCCATGCTATATGACTTCATAAGCAGTTTCCTGTAGTTACCTAAAATGCAGACTTGTGTTTCATGTCTTTTTTCCTCTTTTGCCTTTTGTAGAAATATCTTTTCCCTAGAGATAAAATCAACAGGGTCCATCTCAATAAAAGAACACGCTGTGTGGCGGCCATGCTGCTCCGCCCACCGGCATAAATGTCCGCCCTATGTCAGTGACTTACAGTCTTAAGGAAAAAAGCACCCTGGCTGTTACTCTATTATTATGCCGTTAACTGCAGGTAAATCAAGCTCGTTAGCAGTTGTCCTTTGCTATAGTCAGCCTCAGGCTCACAAACGTAGGGGCCTAGAATACTCAAAAAGTAGTTACAGGTCTTCTCTCTGGCTCTAATCTCTTCTAGAAGAGACTACTTTCTTTTTTTCAATCCCCTAGCTTGTTCAAAGTTTTCTCTTAAACAATTGTTAAGAATTCTAACTCACTTCTTGCTGCTTTCACGGATGGTCAGATGACCAACAATGCTGATCTCAATGGCTAAAGACACCTCTGACAAGAGCTGTGCAGCATCTCTTCTGTTTCCTCCTCTGGTTCATACTGAAGCTAAGGCCTTTCCACGGCCTGACACTTACCGGGGTGAAAGAAGCTAGCTGAATGAAAGAACACATACACATTTCAAGTTCTTGAATTCCGCTACTGTTACACACTGATTTAAAATAATAATTAATAATAGATAATTGGACCACCCAGCTGAAGTCTTGACTTTATGGGTGGGAAGAGGAGAGGGAATCCAAGCTGACTTCTCTATGGTTCAGGCCCTAGGCTCTATTTTCTTCCTGTAGGTTCTAGGGTGCCAGAAATACCAGTGATAAATACCCTAAGGGCAAATGCCAATTCTTTTGCTGGTTCATCCCTGTTAATTAGTGTTTATACTATTTCTAGCCTCTAAAGAATTCCCTTACTTTTATGACTGCTTATTCACACACACATTTTTTTTTTAAGGCATTTCTTAAGATTTTAACCAGCAGTTTTCTACTTGCTTTAGGAAAGGTGGGATGGTGATCACAGCACTGACTTTGAAGTGTCACCTAGATGGTGTAAGAAGAATGATTCTCCTAGGGTCCTTTCGGTTCTTGGTATTCAGACAACTTAGAACTATTCCTTGTAACAAAATCACTAAAATTTACCTGGAAAATGTGAAGCATTTTAACTTTTAGCTTTGGTGTGTTTCTTTAAAATAAGTTCATTAACTGGTAAAAGTTCTACATACTCTAATCACTGTAGTTCTAATATAATGCAGGAAGAATTCAGTGAACTCAACTTGCTGCTAGATTTTTAAAAATAAGAATAAATTTATTAATCAATAACTATGTTCTCAAGCATTATACTACTAAGGGCTTTTAGGTGGCATGAAGGGATTAGAAGGAATCGGTATGCTTAATTCTGCTATTATATGTTGATTTTAAATGATAAAAGGTGAACAGCATTTCCCAACAGTTTACCAGGAAGGGTATTTAGCCCAAAAAAGGTGAGGAGAACATATGTAAAAAAAAGGCTGGTCAGTTGAAAGAGGTAGGAGAAGCAAGCTGTGACATTCTCTTAAAATGTATAAATATATCAAGAAATAACTCATAAAGAAGAAAGGGAGAAGAAAGAAAAGAAAGAAGAAATTCAAAAAAACTCATCAGAGGTGAAACAGGTAAAGAGGATTAAGAGTACACTTATGGAGGCGCCCGGGTGGCTCAGTCATTTAAGCAGTTAAGTGTCTGCCTTTGGCTCAGGTCATGATCCCAGGGTCCTGGGATGGAGCCCTGAGTCAGTTCCCTGCTTATCTGGAAGTCTGTTTTTCCCTCTCCCTCTGCCCCCCTTCCCCCCCCCCCCCCCCGCTCATGCTCTCTCACTCTCAGAATAAATAAAAATCTTAAAAAAAAAAAAAAGAGTACACTAAGGATGAGCACTGAATAATGTACAGAATTGTTGAACCACTATATTGTACACATGAAACTAATATAACATCGTAGGTTAATTATACTGGAATTTAAAAAAAGGGGGGTATGTCAGGATGTACATATTTCTTTGTTTCTTAACTGGAGCTTTCAAAGAATGATGATTAAAGTCTACTAGAATTCAGTTATTTTTAATAAATCAACTAGATATAATTTTAATGGGCTCATGAGGATGGAAGCTGTATTTCTCAGATGACACATGTGGTCTGCTCCCCTTAAAGGAGAGTCTTTACTTTTATGTCACTGTTACCAGAGTCAAATCCTAAGACCCAAATTTAACAAGCAAAACTAAGAAACTGTCAAACAGTTACTAGAAAGGTATCTTTGAAGATCTCTTTTACTGATTAAAGACTTGTAAGGTAAAGACTATGGGAAAAATTTGTGTGTGGTTATGAATAGTTGCGAATCACTGAATTTTACTTGTTGAAATAAAGGGCAAAGGAAAATTAATAAATGAGTAAAATAAATGACCTTCATCAAGCACGTTGTGAGAACCAGACAATGCTTTGCCCAGCCCTGGAGTGACTGCTCGTATACTTACTTTCTCCACATGGCAATGAATGACGGTGCTGACACCAATCCCGTCCTCTCTCCCCCGGCAGCCCTGAACATGGGGGCTTTCCAATAGAGAGGACAGCCACAGAGCTGCAAATAAAACACAAATACAGCGTAAGCCAAGGGGTGGTGAAAAGATGACAGAGCCAAACAACGGGCCTTTGTGGCTTTTACCCTTCGTGCCACAGTGGACAGAGGGTCCTGGAAGGAGCAAAACTGAGGCAGAGGCAAATATACAAGGCACGGGAGATTCAGAGAGAGACACAGGGGAAACAAGAGGATTACATGTGTAATGAAGGGAAGGGAAATCCATTTACCTTTTCTCCAAGTTCATTTACAGTGATGTGTCTTTCCCTTTCCTGATAGTTAAAGCAACCAGTTTCCCTTCCTACCACTCTCACATCATATATTTTCTGCCTTCTAAAAAGAATGATTGAATGTCTTGGTCGTATATGCCCTTCCTTCCTACTGCATAAAAATACAGCCACATCTATTGATGAGGTGCAATCAAAAATGGGGGCACTAACTGCTAGGATAAATGAGGCAGAAGAGAGAATCAGCGATATAGAAGACCAAATGATGGAAAATAAAGAGGCTGAGAAAAAGAGAGAGAAACAACTACAGGATCACGAGGGCAGAATTCGAGAGATAAGTGATACGATAAGACGAAACAATATTAGAATAATTGGGATCCCAGAAGAAGAAGAAGAGAGAGAGAGGGGGGCAGAAGGTATATTGGAGCAAATTATAGCAGAAAACTTCCCTAATGTGAGGAAGGAAACAGGCATTAAAATCCAGGAGGCACAGAGAACCCCTCTCAAAATCAATAAAAATAGGTCAACACCCCGACATCTAATAGTAAAACTTACGAGTCTCAGAGACAAAGAGAAAATCCTGAAAGCAGCTCGGGAGAAGAGATATGTAACCTACAATGGTAGAAACATTAGATTGGCAACAGACCTATCCACAGAGACGTGGCAGGCCAGAAAGGACTGGCAAGATATCTTCAGAGCACTAAACGAGAAAAATATGCAGCCAAGAATACTATATCCAGCTAGGCTATCACTGAAAATAGAAGGAGAGATAAAAAGCTTCCAGAACAAACAAAAACTAAAGGAATTTGCAAACACGAAACCAGCCCTCCAAGAAATATTGAGAGGGGTCCTCTAAGCAAAGAGAGAACCTAAAAGCAGCAAAGAGCAGAAACGAACACAGACAACAGACAGTTAACAGTCACCTTACAGGTAATACAATGGCACTAAATTCATACCTTTCAATAGTTACCCTGAATGTAAATGGGCTCAATGCCCCAATCAAAAGACACAGGCTATCAGATTGGATTAAAAAACAAGACCCATCCATATGCTGTCTGCAAGAGACTCATTTTAGACCCAAAGACACCCCCACATTGAAAGTGAGGGGGTGGAAAACCATTTACCATGCTAATGGACACCAAAAGAAAGCTGGGGTGGCAATCCTTATATCAGACAAACTAGATTTTAAAACAAAGACTGTAATAAGAGATGAGGAAGGACACTATATCCTACTTAAAGGGTCTATCCAACAAGAAGATCTAACAATTGTAAATATCTATGCCCCGAACATGGGAGCAGCCAATTATATAAGGCAATTAATAACAAAAGCAAAGAAACACATTGACAACAATACAATAATAGTGGGGGACTTTAACACCCCCCTGACTGAAATGGACAGATCATCTAAGCAAAAGATCAACAAGGAAATAAAGACTTTAAATGACACACTGGACCAAATGGACTTCACAGACATATTCAGAACATTCCATCCCAAAGCAACGGAATACACATTCTTCTCTAGTGCCCATGGAACATTCTCCAGAATTGATCACATCCTAGGTCACAAATCAGGTCTCAATCGGTACCAAAAGATTGGGATCATTCCCTGCATATTTTCAGACCACAATGCTTTGAAACTAGAACTCAACCACAAGAGGAAAGTCGGAAAGAACTCAAATACATGGAGGCTAAAGAGCATCCTACTAAAGAATGAATGGGTCAACCAAGAAATTAAAGAAGAATTAAAAAAATTCATGGAAACCAATGAAAATGAAAACACAACTGTTCAAAATCTTTGGGATACAGCAAAGGCAGTCCTGAGAGGAAAGTATATAGCAATACAAGCCTTTCTCAAGAAACAAGAAAGGTCTCAAATACACAACCTAACCCTACACCTAAAGGAGCTGGAGAAAGAACAGCAAATAAAGCCTAAACCCAGCAGGAGAAGAGAAATCATAAAGATCAGAGCAGAAATCAATGAACTAGAAACCAAAAGAACAGTAGAACAGATCAACGAAACTAGGAGCTGGTTCTTTGAAAGAATTAACAAGATTGATAAACCCCTGGCCAGACTGATCAAAAAGAAAAGAGAAATGACCCAAATCAACAAAATCATGAATGAAAGAGGAGAGATCACAACCAACACCAAAGAAATACAAACAATTATAAGAACATATTATGAGCAACTCTATGCCAGCAAATTAGAGAACCTGGAAGAAATGGGTGCATTCCTAGAGATGTATCAACTACCAAAATTGAACCAGGAAGAAATAGAAAACCTGAACAGACCTATAACCACTAAGGAAATTGAAACAGTCATCAAAAATCTCCCAAGAAACAAAAGCCCAGGGCCAGATGGCTTCCCAGGGGAATTCTATCAGACATTTCAAGAAGAATTAATACCTATTCTCCTGAAACTGTTCCAAAAAATAGAAATGGAAGGGAAACTTCCAAACTCATTTTATGAGGCCAGCATTACCTTGATCCCAAAACCAGACAAAGACCCCATCAAAAAAGAGAACTACAGACCAATATCCTTGATGAACATGGATGCAAAAATTCTCACCAAAATACTAGCCAATAGGATCCAACAGTACATTAAAAGGATTATTCACCATGACCAAGTGGGATTTATTCCTGGGCTGCAAGGCTGGTTCAACATCCGCAAATCAATCAACGTGATACAATACATTAACAAAAGAAAGAACAAGAATCATATGATCCTCTCAATAGATGCAGAAAAAGCATTTGACAAAGTACAACATCCTTTCTTGATCAAAACTCTTCAGAGTATAGGGATAGAGGGTACATACCTCAATATCATAAAAGCCATCTATGAAAAACCTACAGCGAGTATCATTCTCAATGGGGAAAGGCTGAGAGCCTTTCCCCTAAGGTCAGGAACGCGGCAGGGATGTCCACTCTCACCACTGCTATTCAACATAGTATTAGAAGTCCTAGCCACAGCAATCAGACAACAAAAAGAAATCAAAGGCATACAAATCGGCAAAGAGGAAGTCAAACTCTCACTCTTTGCAGATGATATGATACTGTACGTGGAAAACCCAAAAGACTCCACCCCAAGACTGCTAGAACTCATACAGGAATTCAGTAAAGTAGCAGGATATAAAATCAATGCACAGAAATCAGTGGCATTCCTATACACCAACAACAAGACAGAAGAGAGACAAATCAAGGAGTCTATCCCATTTACAATTGCACCCAAAACCATTAGATACCTAGGAATAAATCTAACCAAAGAGGCAAAGGATCTGTACTCAGAAAACTATAAAATACTCATGAAAGAAATTGAAGAAGACACAAAGAAATGGAAAAACGTTCCATGCTCATGGATTGGAAGAATCAACATTGTGAAGATGTCAATGCTACCTAGAGCAATCTACACATTCAATGCAATCCCCATCAAAATACCATCCACTTTTTTCAAAGAAATGGAACAAATAATCCTAAAATTTGTATGGAAACAGAAGAGACCCCGAATAGCCAGAGGAATACTGAAAAAGAAAAGCAAAGCTGGGGGCATCACAATTCCGGACTTCCAGCTCTATTACAAAGCTGTCATCATCAAGACAGTATGGTACTGGCACAAAAACAGACGCATAGATCAATGGAACAGAATCGAGAGCCCAGAAATGGACCCTCAACTCTATGGTCAACTTATTTTTGACAAAGCAGGAAAGAATGTCCAATGGCAAAAAGACAGTCTCTTCAACAAATGGTGTTGGGAAAATTGGACAGCCACATGCAGAAGAATGAAACTGGACCATTTCCTTACACCACACACAAGAATAGACTCCAAATGGTTGAAAGACCTAAACGTGAGACAGGAGTCCATCCAAATCCTAAAGGAGAACACAGGTAGCAACCTTTTCGACCTTAGCCGCAGCAACTTCTTCCTAGAAACATCGCCAAAGGCACGGGAAGCCAGGGCAAAAATGAACTATTGGGATTTCATCAAGATAAAAAGCTTTTGCACAGCAAAAGAAACAGTCCACAAAACCAAAAGACAACCGACAGAATGGGAGAAAATATTTGCAAACGACATATCAGATAAAGGGCTAGTATCCAAAATCTATAAAGAACTTATCAAACTCAACACCCAAAGAACAAATAATCCAATCAAGAAATGGGCAGAAGACATGAACAGACATTTTTCCAAAGAAGACATCCAAATGGCCAACAGGCACATGAAAAAGTGCTCAACATCACTCGGCATCAGGGAAATCCAAATCAAAACCTCAATGAGATACCACCTCACACCCGTCAGAATGGCTAAAATTAACAAGTCAGGGAACGACAGATGTTGGCGGGGATGTGGAGAAAGGGGAACCCTCCTACACTGTTGGTGGGAATGCAAGCTGGTGCAACCACTCTGGAAAACAGTATGGAGGTTCCTCAAACAGTTGAAATTAGAGCTACCGTTCGATCCAGCAATTGCACTACTGGGTATTTACCACAAAGATACAAATGTAGGGACCCGAAGGGGTACATGTACCCCAATGTTTATAGCAGCAATGTCCACAATAGCCAAACTGTGGAAAGAGCCAAGATGCCCATCGACAGATGAATGGATAAAGAAGATGTGGTATATATACACGATGGAATATTATGCAGCCATCAAAAGGAATGAGATCTTGCCATTTGCAATGACATGGATGGAACTGGAGGGTGTTATGCTGAGTGAAGTAAGTCAATCAGAGAAAGACATGTATCCTATGACCTCACTGATATGAGGAATTCTTAATCTCAGCAAACACACTGAGAGTTGCTGGAGTGGTGGGGGGTGGGAGGGATGGGATGGCTGGGTGATAGACATTGGGGAGGGTATGTGCTACGGTGAGTGCTGTGAATTGTGCAAGACTGTTGAATCACAGATCTGTACTTCTGAAACAAATAACGCAACATATTTTAAGAAAAAAGGAAAAGAAGAAGATAACAGGAGAGGAAGAAAAGGGGAGTATGTCAGAGGGGGAGACGAACCATGAGAGATGATGGACTCTGAAAAACAAACTGAGGGTTCTAGAGGGTAGGGGGGTGGGTGGATGGGTTAGCCTGGTGATGGGTATTGAGGAGGGCACGTTTTGCATGGTGCACTGGGTGTTATGAACAAACAATGAATCATGGAACACTGCATCAAAAACTAATGATGTAATATATGGTGATTAACATAACAATAAA
>NW_027397063.1:115880950-115917848 GCF_003265705.2 Callorhinus ursinus
AAAAAAAAAATACAGCCACATTTATTACTTGGTCACTTGGTGTTAATACACTCTCCCACCCATCTCCCTTTCTCTTCTTTGCCTATTATGTTATTAAGCCCCAGGGTCAGGAAGAACCAGAAAAGCTTAGATTGTTCAAGAAAATAGCTATCTACTTAAATGGTTACAACAGGTATAAGATTAAAGATAAAAATCAAAATGCTATCATTTATTTATACATTAGAAACTACCACAAATGGCTACATATTATAAAAGCCTTAGGAGGAACTGGGAATGAATATACAACTACAATATACAACTACAATACTCTAAAAGGTGTTTTTTTCCTTCAATAAAAAGCACTTTCAATTAATTATACTCTCACAAGAAAGAGTTCTTAGCAAATTTACCTGCTTTTTTCCTAGAGGGAAAACTCTTTTGAGTGATAATAGTTATCTAAATAATAGTAGAGAAATAGTCTCCAAATGTTCCCAATTTTGTACATGCATGTAAAACATATTCCCAAATTTGAAACCCTTCGAAGGAGTCGTATCTTGCTTTTAAGTAGGTAGTCTTATTATTCGTATTAGACACAGGATCTGCTGAGCCTTCATCATGCTACAGAGGGAAGCTTTTCCTTTGGAGGCTGACTAGAAGTGAATCTATATTAGGTTCTGGTGAAGCTGCTCCTGGTGTGAGGCCTCAGTGCATGGGGAATCTCCACAGAAGCGTGAGGAGTACCTGGTCTGAGGTTATGAGTCTGAGTTATGCTGAGAGAACACCCAAAGGCGTTCTGGATTCAGATTCTGAGATGAGGATCTGGAAGGTGAGATCCCAGCCAAGGGAGGTAAGTACAGGGCAGAAATAATAGCTGCTCCTGCTGGGGCCCTAAAGCATGTTCTGCAAACAGGGTGGAACTCAAGATTTCTCAAGTCCAGAGGTCAAATACCTCCACTGAGGTCAAGAATGAGGGAAAGGTGTTGCTTAGCAACCAAATGGACTTTGTTTATTGTGTAAATTATGATTGCCAAAGTACAAAGCTCACAATTAATATATTTTGGGTGGTAAACTGTCAAATCCACTTTCCAATCCCAATCCTCCCTTTCATGCAGAATGGTAGTTTGCCAAGAAAATGCTCTTCGATGTGACAGGCAACTGGCAACTGCTAGGAAAGCTTGAAAGAATAGTCTGTATTGTAGAGGTAGGAGTACAGAGCCCCAAACAGAGAAAGTAAGTACAGGGAGAGATTGGAACTGGCTTGCCAAAGTGCTTGAAACTCCCACCATTATAGTCACTCATGGATTTTTCAGAATTGGAAGGACTCAGGAATCTTCCAGCTCAACCTGGGGAAGTGGTCACCAGCCTTAGCTGAAACACTTCCAGGGACTGCATGCTTACCACATCCCGTGGGGCTACGTCCACTATTAAACAACTTTCATTCCCTTGGATTATAGTCTTTTCTCTAGAAGACTCCTGTTAAAATGCATACATATCAGATTGTAAGGAGTAGTAAACTGGTAAGAGACTGACACATACATTTATTATGACTCAAAGGCAAAATCCTAAGAGATGAGGTACAGAATGGATAGGTTTTAAAATAGATTGGGGGGTGCACCTCAGTGGGCACAGTCAGTTAAGCATCCAACTCTTGCTTTCGGCTGAGATCATGATCTCAGGGCAATGAGATCGAGCCCTGCATCAGGCTCTGGGCTCAACGTGGAGTCTGCTTAAGGCTGTCTCTTTCTCTCCCTCTGCCCCTCCCCGCCTACTCTCTCAAAAAATAAATAAATCTTTAAAAAAATAAAATAGATAGGAAAGGGCTGGCCTATTTTTCTCATAGTGGGGTACCCTAAATAGCCACATGTTAGGCAGCATGAGGGTATTAGCCCTTGGAGAAAATGCCAAAGGAAAAAAATGCAATGCAGATATTACATTTTGGCTATTTAAAAAAATGTATGGCTGGCTGTATCTGCTTGAAACCAAAGAATTATGATAAAGGGTGTCAGCAGATCAATAAGAACCTAAAAAAGTAAATGATATTAAGCTGAGGGCAACAGAATAGAGACTTCAATAACAGAGGAGAGAACAAGCCAGTGTCAAGACTTTTTACAAAGGAAAAGAATGGATGACAAGTGGTGATATGGAGGGAGATACAGAAAATGGGTTTAGGAAACTCAGAGGGGGAGGCAAAAGTCAGTCTATGGTAATCAAAGTTGCTGGAGCAAGGACAATCTAACACCTATAATTTGACCTAGGATGGCCCAACAACATAAAGAATTGAAAGCAAGATTATCTAATGAGTCACACAGGAGGAGGAGATGATTATCCAATATCTGCAATGTTCTTTAACATTTTAAAATGCCTTATGCCTGTTATTTCATTAGATCATCACATGATCCCCATGCAGAAGAGGGCAGGTATTTTCAGCCTATTCTACAGATGAAGAAATAAAGGTACAGAGAAGCTGCCTTACAGGACACAGGCATGATGGGTCAAGGCAGTGCCACCACAGCCAGAAGAGAGAAGCGGATGGTCTCTGTACAGTTCAGAAGAGACTTTCACTCTTCTTCCTCAATTTTCTGCTAGAGGCTAAAACTCTGTAGTGAGTCTTCTGGCTCTGAAGACAAATGCTTTTCTTACTGTTCCTCAGTGTATGTTCCTCCACTGCTTTTCTCTCTCTTAGATTCATTCTCTATATTAATTTCTTCGCCATCATCACTTAAAGCTGTGGGAAAAAGTACACACTACACCCTGAGAATTTAATCAGATATGGGTATTAATCTCTCCAGGGCTGTTTGAGGTCAAAGAAAAATGAGCTAAACTTCAGCAAGAGATGCAGATTTCATAAACACAGCGTTTTCTCTGCACTTCAAAAAACAGATCCCAGTCTCTACAGCTACACAAGCTGGCCTTCCCAACAGCTTTATAGACTACAAGAATTCAGAGAAGTGTTCATTTATTGCTCCAACTACCTCTCCCTTCATTGTCCCTTAAAGGCTCTTTCTTCTTTACCTACAACCAATTTGTCATGAGAAAACAGACACACGCAGTGCAGATGCTACAGGCACACAGTTTACCCTGTGGCAGAGAAGACCGATGTGCATAGTAAAAAATATCTGAAAATAGGGTTGCTTAGTGAGTGTAGCCATAGCCATAGCCAAGTAAAAGCTGGGTTAAATGGGTATTAGCTAAATGCCAGAAATGACGACATAAATCTGTCGAATGCTAGAGGACCACTGAACCATGGAGCAGGGCAGGGCTACCATGAGACAGGGGCAGAAGGGCCACAGCAGGAGGGTGGATATAAGGCTGTGGAAAGGCAGAAGACAATAGGATCCTTAGGTAGCAGCTGGGAAAATTCAGAGGAGGAAGGTTGACCTATAGGACTTGTTTTCCAGACAGAACAAGCTGTAGGTCTCTGACAGGTACAAATCGCTTGGATTGGCTCTCCAGATGTGGTGTGCCCAGCACAGCACCAGGAACTATTATGTCTCTTAATCTGGACAGTTTCTCCTTGTCTGCCTGCCTGAAGCAGTCCATGAAACTGCCTGTTTCTCTCACACAGACTGTTGGCATGTTAGAAATAACCCTGTTTGGCATTTACGAAGTTGACATGTTATCTCTAAATGCAGATTTCATTCAGCCTTACTAATTCTGTCTCTTAGATTTAGATTCATAGTTCCACCCCATTCAGACAATTTACCATCTTGGCTCATACAGTTGCCATCTCTCAAAGCTTTGGGTGAGAAAATGCCAATGCCCTGAAAGAACCTGTAATTTATTTGGGTGGATACTGATTGGAAGTTAGCTAATAGTATGTTAGCATATGTTCAGGGGAGATAACATATGGTATAAACAGCACAATGCCAGGAGTTAGAGGACCAGTCTCCTGACATGTACTAGTTCTCTGACTTCAGGTTAAGTACTCACAGAACTTCAGTTTCCTTACGTCTAAAACAGAGGAAATAGGTGAGCTCTTATTTCTGCAATGAGAGTTTACTTTTCATTAGAAATATCTAAGGGATCAACAAGCAAGTTCTAAGATGGGGGGAGGGGTGAAGAAGGTGGGAATAAAAAAGAACTCCTTTTTGTTTCTCCTAAAATCTAATTTACAAATGAACTATGGGGACCTCATCAAGATAAAAAGTTTTGCACAGTGAAGGAAACAGTTGACAAAACCAGAAGAAACCAACAGAATGGGAGAAGATATTTGCAAATGACATATCAGATAAAGGGCTAGTATTCAAAATCTATAAAGAATTTACCAAACTCAACACCCAAAGAACAAATAATCCAATCAAGAAAGACATGAACAGACATTGCTCCGAAGAAGATCCAAATGGCCAACAGACAATGTAAAAATGCTCAGCATCACTCGGCATCAGGGAAATGCAAATCAAAACCACAAGGAGATACCACCTCACACCAGTCAGAATAGGTAAAATTAACAAATCAGGAAATGACAGGTGTTGGGGGGGATGTGGAGAAAGGGGAACCCTCCTACACTGTTGGTGGGAATGCAAACTGGTACAGCCACTCTGGAAAACAGAGGGGAGGCTCCTCAAAAAGTTGAAAATAGAGCTACCCTACGACCCAACAATTGCACTACTGGGTTATTTATCCCAAAGATACAAATGTAGTGATCTGAAGGGGCACCTACACCCCAATGTTTATAGCAGCAATGTCCACAGTAGCCAAACTAGGGGAAGAGCCCAGATGTCCATCGACAGATGAATGGATAAAGAAGATGTGGCATATATATACAATGGAATACTACTGAGCCATCAAAAAAATGAAATCTTGCCATTTGCAACGATGTGGATGGAACTAGAGGGTATTATGCTATGTGAAATAAGTCAATCAGAGGAAGACAATTATCACGTGATTTCACTTATATGTGTAATTTAAAAACAAAACAGAGGATCATAGGGGAAGAGAGGAAAAAAAAAGATGAAATCAGAGGGAGACAAACCATAAGAGACTCTTAATCATAGGAAACAAACTGAGGGTTGCTGGAGGGGAGAGAGGTGGGGGGGGATGGACATGAAGGAGGGCACATGATGTAATGAGCACTGGGTATTATATAAGACTGATGAATCACTGACCTCTGCCTCAGAAACCAATAATATATGTTCACTAATGGAATTTAAATTAAAGCAAAAAGAAAACAAAAGAAAATAGTGAATTATTATTCATTTTCATAGTGAATAAGAAGTAAAGAATCTATCTGCTTTACTTTTTCTAATTGTGGTGTTTTGCTTAACACAATGTGCTCAATAATTTGATTAAAGAGAAGAATGTAAAGCAAAAAAACCAAAAACACCCAGCAGCAACAAATGTTCTGAATGCAGGTAGAGGAGAGGGCAGGGCATGACTGGGACTTCTCCAAAGACAAGATGGAAGGTAAGTCTTAAAGGATGGGTGAAGTGGGGGTTGGCAGGAATGGAAGCCCATTTTGGAGGGAAGAACTGGGAGAGCCCAAATGCAGAGGCAGTCCTGTGGGAGGGCAAATAGGTCAGGCTTAGGCAGGGAACAGTAGTTTGGGTTTTATCCTCAAGATCAGTAGTGTCCAAACTTTAAAATATTATTCCTGAGGGACATCTGGGTAGCTCAGTCGGTTAAGCATCTGCCTTCGGCTCAGGTCATGATCCCAGGGTCCTGGGATCGAGTCCCACATCAGGCTCCTTGCTCAGCAGGGAGCCTGCTTCTCCCTCTGCCTGCTCTACCTGCCGCGCCCTCTGCTTGTGCTCTCTCTGACAAATAAATAAAATCTTTAAAAAAAATAAAATATAATTCCTGAAAGCAGGGGAACTGTGAAAGTGCGCACGGGGTCTCAGGAACTTCCACTTGGTCTCCTACTTGCCCACATGCAACCCTTAGTCTACTAAACCCCTCTGCCTCTTGAAGCACAGCCTGAACCACTGCTAAATCTCGAGATATGATCTGACTCTTCAATTTACACGCATGATAAAAATAAAACCCAAACAAAACAAAGCAAAGTGCTGCTATAGGTGGTGAGCTGGGGGAATATTGCTGAGCTGGGGAATGGCATGATCAAATATAATCTGATGCTCATGCTCAGTATTAATTGTTCTAGGAGGAGATTGGAGATGTAGCATCCAGTTACTGAAGATGTTCAGTAGTCCTGGCATGAAAGGCTAAGATCCTAAATTAGAAGCAGTTGAGTATATTGGAAAGTACCAAAGACTTGGTTCCTAGCAGCAAATCCATTTATTTCTGAGTAGAATTAGTGTTGAGCTGGCCCAATGGTTCCTTGTCTGGCTTCAGGGCAGAGTTATGATCAATGGGTGAGAACAAAAAAAGACATTCATATTCAATACAAGGGAAATTTTTCTAACAAGTGAGGCTATTTCATTTTTTTTTAAGACTTTATTTATTTATTTGTCAGAGAGAGAGTGCACAAGCAGAGGGAGCAGCAGAGGGAGAGGGAGAAGCAGGCTCCCCGCTGAGCAAGAAGCCCTATGTGGGACTTGATCCCAGGACCCCGGGATCATGACCTGAGCTGAAGGCAGATGCCCAACTGACTGAGCCATCCGGGCGTCCCCAGTGAGGCTATTTCATAATGGAACAGGTTACTTGGCAAGATAGTGAGCTTCCTGTCACTGAAAGCATTCAAGCAGAGAATGAATTTATGTGTTGATGATGTCATGGATGCAATTCCTATATTAAATGGGAGGATGGACTGGAAGAACACTAAGGTTTTATTCGAACTTAGGAGTTCCAGGAAATGGGACCATAGATGATGTATCAGGATCAAATAAGTTTTTTCAACAAGGGAAAAAACCTAGCCTTCCTTAAAAACAGAGAGCAAAGAGGCAGTGAAGAGAGAGACATTGGGATTGTTAGTGAAAGAGAGATTATACATCATTTAGTAGTTATATTACCTTTGCAATTTTTCCCATTTCATAGATGTCTGCTTTCTGATCTTCAATATCCATGAAAGCCGTTTCAATTTTGCTTAGAGTCTGTTCATAGTTACTGCAGGCATCGGGGAGTCCTTCAGGAAAATAGAACTGTGGAATGTTTACAGACAATGGTGCATTCACAACATTATTCACATGAGGAACTGGAGAGAGAGGTCGGGGACTACTTGGAAAGGTGGCTGTAGGTGGAAGAGGTGTCCCAGGTTTCTTTTCTGGTTTATTTTGAATCTGGAAGGAAAATGTGATTATGAGACACAAACATTCTAAACAGTATATATTTCTTGAAAGTCCTCGCCAGTAATAAGTAATAAGAATGGAGACAGTAGAGATCAAGAGCTCATTCAACTCTACAAGGTGATAAGTTTGCTTCTAGGGAATGCCTATCCATAAAAAATAAATACATTATCTGTCAATACAGAGTTTATGCAGACTTACGCTTTAAAAATCCTATAGTACATCTTTCCATCAATTATGAGCCAGATATTTAAGAGCAATGTTAGCTGACATATTAAGGATCTTCAAGTGTATTCTTAATCTGCTGGAATTGGATTAGTAAATTCTTTTTGAAGACTGTTCTTCATCTTTCTGCACATTTCTACCTCTACTTCAACAGGTACATAGAATAAGTTCTTTTAAAATGCATAAATCTAAAATATATTGGGGGGTGTTCTTTCACCTTCTTCTCTCTAGTTTGACTTTGTCTAGGTAAAATCACTGTCAGTACCTGATGCAGAGAAAGTCTTTGTTAGGAAAATTAAAGCATTTTACTTTTGGTAAGTCTTCTACCAGGTTGATTTACTTGCCCCTGGGGGGATGCCATTTTTTTCTATAATACACATTTCTCTCATTTTTGGTACACTGCAGTAACAGGCAAGGATCGTGCTTATTAATTTCATCACAGCCCAACTCCCTTCAGAGTTTAACTCATTTATAGTTTATATCATTCCTTTTTCCAAAAAGGATTTGATGTGGTATGCCATAAAGAGACAGAAGAAAGGACGGTATATGGGAGGTGGGGCGGGTAATGAGGAGATTAAGATTATCCATGATTCAGGGAAAGGGGATGGGAGGTACACTAACATTAAGGTAGAAGTCTACTTTACCAATGAAGACTAAATTTAGTTCTGGGATTCCTAGCAGAAAAAGCAAAAAGGATTCCATGAAGATTTTCATAGTTTTAATTTCTTTTCTTAATTTTGATCAAATTATCTATCAAGGCTCATGAGCATGGCACTGTGTTAGATACTACATAAAGTATGAAAGAGGGACAGGGCTGCTGATCACTATGAACACAAAATATTACTCAAATGTTCATTTCCTTAAATTATCCTAATACCATTCCTAAAGTTTGAACAGTGATTTACCTCTAAGTAGTAGATCTGAATATCATATTTCTGATATCTAATAGTAGATCTGAAATAGTAGATCTGATTATCATTTTGACATATGGGCTCATAATATATCTTTAAACTCAGGATGAAAATCTTGGCTACCCTTGAAAAGCATGAGTATTACAGGAAGATAAGCTTCATTCACATAAATATGTGATGAATAGGATTTAATCTTCTTTTGTCACACATGGCCCATTTCTCAGGTTAATATCTGACACTAATACATACAGTAGAGTCTGCTCATATATTAATACTACTGGGGATATAAAGTCCAGTTGGTCATACCAAGATTTTGCTGCACTATCAAGATGTCACCCCTGTAAAGTAATAGTCAAGGAAAACATGGCACAGACAGAAGTGAGGCTAATGAAGTATGAAAAACTTAAAACAGTGACCGCTTACTAGTTCTGTGACCTCAGGAAAGTTACTTAACCTTTTAGAATTCAGTAATAAAACAGATTATAACTCCGACTTCTTGGAAGGTTGTTGTAAAGATTAAAGGAAATTACAGGATGTAACTAATGTAGGTAAAATGTTCAGAACAGTCCTAGGCACAGATATGTCCTTATTTAAGAAAATGAGCCGCAAGGCCAAAGGATGAGGTTCTCAAAAAGGTTAAACGTAATTTGGCGTGGTCCTTCAGATTCAACAAGAAATAAAATAATCATTTATATTTGTATAAACAATTTAAAGTTTACAAATCACTTTTGATTTAACAAATTGATAATCTGTATGTAAAGACTTCTTTGTTTTAATGCTAAGCTATAAATATTATTACAGAGTCCCATGAGTCAATAACAGTAGAAATTGTTGCGAAACTTCTACAAGAAGGCATCTAATTCTTAAGGGGCTTTATGTTTATACATAAATAGGTCATTTATATTAGTGTCATCCCCTTTCTATTATTCTATGCTGAAACAGGTCTGTGAGACTACAAGTATACAATCATAAAAATTCTTTTTTTGTTTCCCCAAAATGTTTTCCATGGTGTGACATCCAGGCAGTTATACCCATAGGATTAAGACCACTGGTGCCATTGGGGATGAAACCCAATAGTCTAGTGAACACACACTAGTGGAAAAGGTTTAGAGCAAGACCTTCTATGGCCTTCTCTATACTACACAAGGCCTTCTACTCTACACTTTTGCTTCAACAGAAATAAGTAACAATTGAGAACAAACCCTGGTTATCTGTCAAAGTTTTTATTTAAATGGGCATTCAATTATATAATCTACTTTGCTTTCCTTAGTGTACTTCTTAACATTAAGCAATTTACTGTAGGCAAGTATTTATCAATTCATTGGTTAATCCCATATTTAACAAAATTGATGTTAATATTTAAAAGGGAAAAAAAGAATGCATTTATTTTGCACTTTTACGTGTTATCAATTTACTTTCCACTGAATTCAATAGAAGACACATAATTTAGTTTAATAAAACTGGCCCTTTATAAATGCTATAGAGTAACAGTTATATAAAATTTGGCAGATTTACCAGCAAGTTCAGCATCTGCTCATTTTGAATAAAACTGTTTCATTCAAATTTAGAAACAGCGTTAAAATAGAACTAGCTGGAGAAAGTGTCTCAATTCTCCCTTTCAGTTTTAGTCTATAAACAAACATAGTATCATTTAGTATCCTTATACTATTATGTCACTGTAGCATTTCCAATATTTGACCATTTTTTACCTGTTTTTAAAAATAAGCAATTTCATATGGTTCACTCAATCTGAAATTACTCCAGGTCAGAATAACTAAGAAACTACAGTTTCTTGCTGGATCTGGGTGGCCATCATTTGTATGACCCTTGATTTGTATTGTATTCAAGGTGATGCAAATTGTTTGGTAAAACACTGGCCCTACATTATAAGCAAGTAAGCATGGATTCTGCAAAGTTGTCATCACAGGCAGAAATGACTCAATACCACAGCTTGCTGAGGGAGGACATTCTTTCACAACCCAGAAATTGTCATCCTTTGTTACCTACATACATTATATCACACCCACACAACTGTCTATATATGAAATTAGCTCTTCCTGCAAAAAAAGATTACCAGGACTGATACTTTAAAAACAACTCATTACAGATGTATGTATGTTAATACAAACATAGTCTATTGATTCAAAGTGCAAAGACAGCTTTTAGCACAGAAATTCTAGTTTCTCAAAGATACTTCTATTTAAAATTTGTAAACTGTACGGTATTTGTTGAGGTGTATTTATTGTCTCTAAAACTGGATTCCCTCTCTACAAGAGAAAAATGTGAGTACTGTACTTCAGGTCCAGAAGGTCTATTTTTAAACCTGTTGGAATCTCTCTACAAATAGCTTTCTGCAAATAGCTGAATAGAGGACACAGATTAATTCCTTGATCTAATATCAAGTGAGCTGTAAAACTATTTGTAAGTTAGTTCACTGGGTGGTTTTATTAGTAATAAAAATATTTTAAAAGAAACACCCAAGTTCCAAACCTGTGTTTGCTGAAATGACTTCAGCCGCTTCTTAAACCGTGACGGGAGAACAAAATCACAGCCCCTTGCCAGGAAAGCTAACTCTCCCCTTAAATCCGGGTCCCTTCGTAGAGATGTTTCCTTGATCATCATCTTTGAAAAGTGGATGTTTACTTAGCCACTGTCCAGTACACTTCTGAAGATGGTCAGATTTAAAAAGCTGTCAATCTTGTCAGGTAGAGAGGTATTTTCTTCTTATCTCCAAAAGAAATTAAGTTCAGGCATTGTGCTTTCCCAGTCTCCAGGGACCACAATCCATGCTTGTACTGACATGCAACTGGTTCCCAAATATAGCCAGTGGCTCCCAATATCTGCTCATAATTTTCAAGTTAGAAACACGCCTGCAATGGGCCTGTTGCTCCCTGTAGAGAGCGTTATGTCAAATTGACCTGCACATGTTGAGAATACAGAGCCTTCTGGGAAAGGAAGCACCCACTACTCTAGCACCAAAGTTAGAAACATTACAGCTGGACCTAAAAATAGCAACTTCTCAGATAATGCTAACTTCTTAAACTCAGAGTATGTGAGGTGTCAATCCACATAAATCAGTTTCCCCTCAAACAATTAGAAAAAGAACATGTAGAGCATTTTTGGTTTTGCCATTTAGTATTTTATGAAAAAAGAATAAGCTACACTTCAAATTTGAATCTATCATTTTAAGAAAAGTTTTTTTTTTTATTTCTTATTTGAAGGGAAGCAAATATACAAAACCCTCTAGATATAACCAGCTAAAATACGGAGAAAAACTTTCATCCTCAAATGTAATATAGAAAGAGGTCTGTTCATCTTATATTTTAAAATCAAATCCTTTTTTTTGGCTTGTGTGCAGAAGACTATCTTGGTTATCCAACATACTTCGTTGAAGTGATTCTGGATCTAGACACATTTGAAAATTTATTGTCAAAGTGTGGGTTAAGAAAGTAGAACAACTGGGGGCACCTGGATGGTTCAGTTAGTTGGGTGTCGGACTCTTGATTTCAGCTCCAGTCATGATCTCGGGGTCATGGGGTCGAGGGCTCTTTTCTCAGTGCAGTCTGCTTAAGATTCTCTCTCCCCCTCTCCTTCTGCCCCTCCCCCCACTTGCATACTCTCTGTCTCTCTCAAAATAAATCAATTAATAAAATCTTTAAAAAAAAGAAAGTGGAACAACTGAATGCCATAAGAAAGCAGCTTTTATATACATGTAGGTGAAATTTGGCGACAGTAAAGGTACAAAAGATGAGCAAATAGCAATGACATAATGTCTTGAATTTGTGAGACTTTCTTCTTCAAGGAGCTTTAAAGAAATCATCTCAGATTTAAAAAATACTCTATTGTTTTATTATATACTAAACATCTGCCTCATGTAGTCATTTACAAATAAAACTTCAAACATCCTCTTCAATCTTTATTTTCGATCACATTATTCAATCAATATTTATTCTCTATTTCTAGAAAATATAAACCAAATATCATTACCAAATAAACCCCCAAACCAAAAATAACTCACAACTCTCTTCTACTGAACTTTTGTCGAATTTAGTGGGAATTAAATTCTTTGGATTTCCATTGTTTCCTACAACTTCTTTTTTTTTTAAAGATTTTATTTATTTGTCAGAGAGAGAGAGCACAAGCAGTGGGGAGCGGCAGGCAGAGGGAGAAGCAGGCTCCCTGCTGAGCAAGGAGCCCAGTGCAGGACTCAATCCCAGGACCCTGGGACCATGACCTGAGCAGAAGGCAGATGCTTAACTGACTAAGCCACCCAGGCACCCTGATTTATCTTTTTTTTTAATTGATTTCAAGACATTCTGACAACACTTCATAATGTGTACATTGGGTTTATATGTCTAAACCTATGGTTTTCAAGTTTTTTTCTTTTTAAGCTGTGGAATTCTCCACGCATACAAAATCTTATACGAAAGCTTTCAATATATAGTATGATTGACAGAAGATTATGATTGAAACCACTGATCTAATTCTTTAACTTGGGCTCTTCCATTTTCCCCAATTTCCTCTCACTGGGCTTACATGTTAACTGAGCTCTAGCGTTCCCTGATTTTTTTCCTACACTCCTTGCCTAGAATGATCTTTTCCTCCTTATTTACCTCCAAATTAAAACATCAAAAAAAATCCGTTATGAATGGCATTAGGTCTTAGGTTTATGACTTAATGCTTTTTCAATTAAACTACATCTTAAATTTATTCCCCTTGTTCTTCCCAAGCAATGTGTGGCCTTAGGGGGGAGACTTTTCATCCCTTTCCTGAGAATGCTCCTTCTCAAATCATATACACTCTAACCATCCTTCAAAATCCAATTCAAATTTTACCTATTTCATGAAAATTTACCTTCCCTATGTAAGCCCCCTTTA
Organism: Callorhinus ursinus; assembly: GCF_003265705.2. Taxonomy (NCBI): domain Eukaryota; kingdom Metazoa; phylum Chordata; class Mammalia; order Carnivora; family Otariidae; genus Callorhinus; species Callorhinus ursinus. The sequence goes on from NW_027397063.1 coordinate 115,894,121, forward strand.
CTACAATTCTCTTAATGAAATACCATTACTCTTAAATCACCTCCACTTAACCTATTCTCTGGTTTAGCCAATGATCTCCATTTCTCTTGTAAAAGAGAGAACCAGACACCTGGAACACACTGATCCATGACTAACAATTTAGTTTCTGTTATGCTCTCATATTTCTTATCACAGTAGTTGCTTGCTAAGAGTTGGTTGTGCCTGTATCCACTTGTTTATGTTGTACTTTTCATAGTAATTACTCATTTCAATTACATATTACATAAACTAATGAAATATGAATGTGGAAAAAAAACTGTTGTTTCTAAAATTCCTAAAATTGAAAATAAAACGTCTATGTGGAATTGTTTTATAAAGATTCAGTAAAAGGGGGTGGCTGGGAGGCTCAGTCAGGTGAGCAGCTGACTCTTGGTTTTGGCTCAGGTCACGATCTCCCAGTCCTAGGATCTCTCCCAGTCCTAGGATGGAGCTATGAGGGGGCTGGCACTCAGTGGAGTCTGTTTGAGATTCTCTCTCCCTCTTTCCATACTCTGGCCCTCCCTGGTGTGTGCATAGGCACATGTGTGTGCATGCACCGGTGCACTCTCTCTCTCAAATAAATAAAATCTTTTAAAAAAAGATTCAGTAAAGGCAAGCTGTTATTAAGAGTTTTTTGCTGTAAAATTAGGTATGGGTGAGATAAAGGACAAAGTAATTAAAATCTAGGAGGAGTCTACATTCAAATTGCTTCACTACTGACTTAAGTTCCTTCTTCACTTTAAAGAAACTGAAACTGGAAATCAGTCAACAAATATACTGAATGTGATTTATTAAAGAAAGCTGTTATGGAATTCCAATTTCCAATGACACTCAAAGAAAAGCCTTTGGCCTTCTATCAAAAGATCCAAATAAATTAATAGTTTAAGATAAAAATTTTAATATATACATAGAGTTTATGATTCCCTACTATCAATCCCAATTGTGTTCAAGTAAAAGGGCTTCTACTGCAGTATTTTATAATCTGATAATTATTTTCTAAAGAGTCTAAACTCTAGGGACGCCTGGGTGGCTCAGTTGGTTAGGCGTCTGCCTTCAGTTGAGGTCATGATCCCAGGGTCCTGGGATCGAGTCCCACATTGGGCTCCTTGCTCAGCGAGGAGCCTGCTTCTCCCTCTGCCTGCCACTCCCACTGCTTGTGCTCGCTCTCTCTCTCTAATAAATAAAATCTTTAAAAAAAGAGTCTAAACTCTTGAAGGTAAGGTCAATTTTATAGTCACTCAACAAGTATTTTCCTGGCCACTTATATACAGACACTTCACTAAGTGCTGAGGGCATGGGAATAATAAATAAATGGTCTCTTCTTTTCCTTACCATACCTAGCACAATGCTGATCTGGAGCAAAGGACAACAAATACTTTTCTTACATTCACTTTCCTTAAGTCTCTGAAGTTTCCAAGTCAGAACAGTAGTTTAAAAAGAGCCTGCTCTGCTACACTCTTAAGAAAACATTTCTCCATTTCTTTTGATGATGAAGTGAGCTCTAAGTTTTTGTTTATCTAACTGCTTTCCGAAGAAATCAGAGGGAGAAAAGACCAGGCCCCCTAAAGGGGCTTAGGAAAGAACTGGTCTGTGGCAATAAGTTATTGACCAAAAAAAGACTATCATGAGGTTGGTTTATTTGCTTTTTACTTATTTACTTGTGCTTCTATGGAAGTCAATGTGCTTGGTTCTAGAAAGGATCTCAGAATGACTCAGTTTCAAGAAGTATATAACTGGAACATAGTTGCAAAGAACAGGGTTTTTAGAGTGACCTCTTTTTTACTAGGAAAAAATCAAGTATAAGGAATTTCACTACTGACGCAAACATGACCTATGATCTACACTCTTATCTACTTCGATCATAGAGAAAGTACAATTCATGGGGCTGGGTGTTTCTGGGTGAGAGTTTTCCCCTGGAGGGGCTAACCAGCATGAAGAATAGAAAACTATTAACACACAGTTTATAAATTTAGTTTGAGACCATGGAAAGGCTGGAACTGTGGGCAGTTATAATGGAGTCAACTGTAAGGGTCTTCCCAATGTCCTTCTGGAATAAACCAGGAGATCTTTTCTCCTGCCTTCTGCAGCATATATGAAATCCATCCAAATAAGAAACTAGCCAACAGTACGTGTTTCCTGCTCAATGACCTGCATCTCTTCTTGGCTTGCAGATCACTCTGCATACCCTGAAGACAAACGTCTGTTCTGTCTGGAGAATGTGCTCAACCTGGGTCTTCAAGACAACTGTGTTAAGATCCAGCTGCCTAGACTGGGGTTCCTTGTATGTTCCATATATGTTCCCCTAGAGCAAACATGCTTGAGCAAGGATGATAATCTTTCTCAAAGAGAACCAGCTGTGGTGGGTTCCTGGGTACAGAGTTTTACAAGTTCCTTGGCAGGATTAAATGGAAGAGAGGCTAGCCTCTGCTGTGACCTGAAAAAGTGAAGGATTTTTTTAAGAATAGCTTTCTAAGAAAAGCAAATAAAGGTGTTTCCTTACCATGTCCTGAAAGGACCTAAAGAACTGAGGAGTGAGTCTAGAAAGAGGCTGTACCCTCAAGGAAGGTGAGACTGGGAAGGATAAAGGAGAATAAAGCTGTGTGTGACACCCAACACATTCCATTTTTATAGACTTCATTCTTTGAGGCTTAGTTTCAAACTCAGGATTGATTCTCTAGAGCTTTCTGAATCCTCTTATAATTCCCTGCCGTTGATCCTTTTAGTGAAGACAATGGTGATATACAATATTAATTCTTTCTCTCTCTGGAAAGAATCAGCGCTATGGGATGTTTTGAGAAAAAAAAATGGGTTGATTACACAGGATAGAGAAAAATTTGAACAACTGCCTGAAGAAGTAAATCACTTATTTCGACTTGTAGAAAACTGCTCAACAGTTAATACTGTATAGGCAATGTGCTGGGCCAAAATAAGTCTAGCCTTTATTTTATAAACAAACTTGTCCAGTCATTCACCAGCCTCAGCTGAAGATGGCTATGAAGACTGAGATATCTGATACCATCAACCAAGGCTTTAGAGTGAAGAAGGCTTATGGGGTAAAACAGGCAGCAAAGCTGTAAAAATCTAAGTGACAGAAATACATAGCACAGCAAACCTAGGAAATGAGCTCAGTTGTGTTGAATGTTAGAATAAGGTCCAGAAAGACCGGAGAGTCACTGTGAAGTGACACCAAAGATTCTGCTCAAAAGATGCTATAAGGAAAAAAAAAGTTACATATTTAAGAGGAAGCTCTGCTACATCAGGAGGGTACTTCTGATTTAAAAAAGGAAGCTGGCTGTTTTGAAAAACTTAAAACTATTAAATCAAAAGCCTTTCTCTGTCCACACAAAAACTTGTACATGAATGTTCATAGCAGAGTTATTCATAATAGCCAAAAAAGTGGAAACCCAAATGTCCATCAGCTGATGAATGGATAAACAAAATGCGGTATACTCATACAACTGAGTTCATTCAAAGGAATGAACCACTGATACATGCTATATGATGAACCCTGAAAACATTCTGTTAAGTGAAAGAAGCCAGATATAAAAGACTGCATATTGTATGATTCCATTTGCATGAAATGTCCAGAATAGACAAATCCATACAGACAGAAAGTAGATTAGTGGTTGCCAGGGTCTGAGGGGAGGAGGGAATGGGGAGTGACTGCTAATGAATACAGGTTTTTGGGGGTGATGAAAATGTTCTGGAATTAGTGCTGATGGCTGCACAACCCTGCTGAATACACTAAAACCTACTGAATTATGCACTTCAAAAGGGTGAATTTTATACTATGTGAATTATATCTCAAAAAAAAAAAGCCTTTCTCAACTTGGCTCTAATTGGCATAGTTAAAAGAGGTAGTAACTTGGAATCATAGACTTTGCTTAAAATACCACTGCAAACAAGCTTTAAGAGAAGAAATTGATTATAAGCTAATTAGCTAATTACTCTTAATCCTAAATTTTGATATCCTCCTTTAGGCTCTAACTTGGTGTTTTCACATTAATAGCTTGTTTTGTGTAACTGATGTTATTTTACTCTTAAAGAATGAACACTGAGGTGGGGGAAGAAGGTTGGGTGGTGGTGGTTATCTGTGGCTTCTTTGCTCCTGACCTGCTCCTTGAGCCTTAAGTTTATGGGTTGCAGCAAAATAGGAGATCTAATAAGCATTTTGTGTTTTGCTTCAGTTGCCTCCAAATGACAGGAACACACTCCACGAGAATAACAGAAAGAACCTACAAATCAAATCTTTTTGCACCTCAGTATTCCTAATACTTAGAGGTAGATGTTCTTTTAGGATGTGGGGCAAGAGGAGATAATTCAGAGTCTAAAATTATTAGGCATAATAATTCTTGGATCTCTCTGTCCTCCTTAGTCTGCTTTTCTTCTTCCCTCTCTCTTTCAGGAATTACTTCAATTAGAGATTGCCCATTATAGAGCACAAGAATTCAGTTTTAGCCTATAAATATGTCAGACAACTAAAGTTAGAAGGAATACAGGGTTTCCAATCCACTGACATTACCATATTACATGTCAATGAACACACAGTAGTTCTATAAAATACCCTGCCCCAGTGTCTTTGTTGGGTGTGTGTGCGTGTGCGCACGTGTGTGTGACTTCTCAGTAATTTTGGGTGAGGGCTCAATTCACAGATGTCAAATGAGAAGGCTGGAATTGATGGTCAAAACTCTAGTGATAAGCATTATATTGCAAATATAACAGCTGATGGAACTGTGCTTCTTAGATGCCAAGTGCCTTTTGGATGCCTTGTTTTAAAGCTGGGAGATGTAGCATGTTTATCTAATGGAAAGACCTAGTAAAGGGGAAAAATTGATGAATGGGGGAGAAAAAAGGGCAATCAGGGAGGAAAGTCCCTGGGTTATTGGGAGAAGATGGGACCTATAGCACCAGTACAGGGGTTAGCCTTACATGGGTGCCCAGATCATTCACATATAGTAACAGAAAGAAAGGGAGAGAGTATATAGGAACTAATATGTTTAGGTGGCTAGCTAAAGATCCCCCTTCTGATTGGATCACTTTTCTTAGTGAATAGGAAGCAAGGTCATTAGCCGAGGGTGAGAATGGAAGAGATGTTAGAAAACAGAGAAGGTATGAGTCATTTGCAGAGTAGGAAAGTGAGGGAATAGGGAGCTGTAATAGGACTGCCAGACAACTCTGAAGGCCCACTGGAGGTTGGTGGTCATGAATTTAGTGCAAAGACCACTCAGTATTATTGTGTGATTTTCTACAGCCAAGGTTAGTTGCATAAATAAAAGCTCAAAGCAGACAGAGAACACAATTTAATGTAAGCTGCGGTTTTTCCAGGTGAGTACTATGAAGTGAGGGTAAGGTAAAGAAGCTGAAAATATATTCAGGAGGGTGATTTTAATGATGAACTATGGCAGTGGTTCTCAAACAAGATCATGCACCAGAATTACCAGAAGAGCTTGTTAAACCACTGATTGTTGGGTCCCATCCTCAGAGTTTCGATTTAGTAAGTGAGGGCTGGGGCCAGAAAATATGTATTTCTATCAAGCTCCCAGGTGATGCTGATGCTGTTGCATGGAAATCATACTTTTAAAACCACTAACCTAAACATAGAACTAGAAAATGAGTAGCTGAAGAAGGACAGAGGACAAATTCATTGGAGAGATCAAAGAACTGAGAAGTTTGTATATTGGATGCTTCATCTACTGAAAACTCACAAGAATTGTAGCAAAAATAGTACTGGGAAATGTCATAGAGCCAGACAGAAAACCTTCAAAAAATAAGGGAGGGGTGCCTGGGTGGCTCAGTCAGTTAAGCGTCTGCCTTCGGCTCAGATCATGATCCCAGGCTCCTGGGGTCGAGCCCCGCACTGGGCTCCCTGCTCCTCTGCCTGCTGCTCCCCCTGCTTGTGTGCTCACACGCTCTCTCTCTGACAAATAAATAAATAAAATCTAAAAAAAAAAAGAAAGAAAGAAGGGAAATGACCTGGAGGTAGTAGATGACTGCAACCAGGAGGGATACTGGGTAGTGAGTCTGATGACATTAGTTCAAGTTGGAGGGGGTAGTTTCAGGGAGGTAGGAAAAAGAAGTTTGCAAGTAGCAATAAAAAGTAAGAGCACTCCCTGCCCCTTCTAGACCCAGCGGGCGAGGGGGTGAACTGGGAAAGAAAAAAAGCTGACATTTTACATGGCTATCCTGAGGGAGAGATGGATTTCAGTTAGAACAAGGAGGTAAAGGGAATGTTTAGAAACAGTCTGATGACCTAGGAGATTCTGCCAGTGAATGATGAGTTCCAGAGGGCATGGGGAAAAGATTTTAGGAGTTGGGAGGGTTGGATATGGACTGAGAAGAGAGGATGTACAAGCATAGAGTGAGGAGAAGAGTGATGATCTGGATTCCTGGACTTCTTATGGTGATTGGGGCAAACAGCGATGAAGAACCAATTAGATTAGTCCTGCTGGTCTTAAGGCAGAGAGGGGTAAAGCTGTGAGTATTGGGCAGGCCTGTGAGGGAGGCCTGAGGGCATAACAGGAGCAAGTTCTGGGAGCTCCTTTTCATTCCTGCCAAGGGTGGTGTGGAAGCTACAGAGGGACCACACTCATCAAGAGCATCTGGATATCTAGGACTCACATTTTACTAGAATTCTAGGTGAACATGCATAATTTGGAACATGTTTACCCCCCAATTTTCTTGTGTGCACACAAATATATTAAGAAAAAGGGATCTCACTGGTACATCTGTTTTGCAGTTTACATTTTTAATTACCCATTTTATCTTGAACATTTTTTCTACATCAGTATATACATATCTACAAATTCTTTTGAATACAAGTGGGGACATATCTGAGATGGCTGATGCTGATTCATTAGAAAAAATGGAGATGCAAAAGGACCTGACCTCAGAAGCCACGAAAGGTAGAGGGGGAAACACAGGCTGAACTCATTTTGCAAGTTCATATTTGCTACTGGCCAGGTCCCATTACTTTTATTAATCTACATTGTGGTTAAATGCAATAGGAGAAAGGATGGTTTCCAACTGTCTTGCTGAGTGTTTTCATTTCTATCCAAACATTCCCAGCACTGAACCAAAGAAGCCATCAGCACCTATAAAGCTAGGGGAGAATAAACATTTTCCCTCAATAATATGACTGTTTAATCTCAATGAAGACATGGATATCAACCCAGAAAGTAAAGACAGAGAAGCATTTATTTTAAATGCTCCAGAACAAACTTAATAAGGTTCCTAAAGTGTGCTTTGCTAAAATCTTAAATTTATTTTCATAATTATTATACATTTAAATATAGATATAATTATATAATATCTAAACTTTGAGAAAACCAAAATGTTAGATCATTAAGCTAGGAAGGCACTTTATTCCCCCCTGGAATGATATCTCAGACACAAATTCCTGATCAGGGTCAGAAGGAAGCAGAGTTCTAGTAACAGCACAAATCCTGCCTACCCCGAAAGATTTCTCTGACCCTCGTGGGCATCCCAAAGCAACAACAACAACAACAAAAACAAATAAAAAACAAAACAAAAAACCCCAGTTGTACTGAAAAACTAAATGGCCAGAAAAATTCTTTTCCAACCTAAATTCATAGGGATGAAGATGGAACTTTTAAGAATGGAAAAAGGACAATTAGACAATGAGATGTATAGGTATTCCTGAAAGAGAAAGGACAGATTTTCAGAATTTAAACAGTTAGTATATGGAAGTTCTACATTAGGGCCTGGAGGTGCAATGGTGAAAAAGAGAGCACCCTCTCCTCAAAATGTCAATTGTCTATAATCAAGAGATTTCCATCCTGCAATAAAGGACAATGATCTATACTCTTAATGGGGTTCTCTCTTCTTACCAGGAAAGGTGACAGGACCTTCCCTAGAACACCACAGATATTTGGGTGTTAAAAGCTAGAGAAATAAAGAGGCCAGAGGCTGAATGTGATATTGAACCTTGCTGGGGCACCACCCTCATGTCCTAGAAGGGCACCCTGACCTCAGGTCCTCTTGTATCCATCCTTGAGAATCAAAGGACAGAGAAAGAGCTAGCTAGTGCTCAGGCAAGGGGCAGTTTCCATTTGAGGAGGCAAAGCAAGCAATAATCCATCATTGGATTATTCATTCACTTACTTGTTTATTCATTCAACAAACAGTTATTTAATGCTACTGTTTGCTAAATAAAGGCCAACAGAAGCTAGTGGCTAAAACACAGAAACCTGAGACGGATTCACAAATCTCCCCCCAAATTCTTACTTTAAGTTTTATTAGGTGTCCATTTGGGAGCTGGAGATCACATTTTTGGAGACTGAAGCGGAAAAAGAGAAGGCAAGGTATGAATTAGGTTGTCAGATAGATTATCTGCTTAAATTCTGACTTTAAGACTCCAGAAAGCTGATGGGAAACAGGTTAGAGTGGATTCTACTAACTTAGAATTCAGAATAATATAAGCAGAGCAACCTGATATTTCCCTTCATACTCTCTAGGAAGGAAAGGTCTGATAAACCAATTTTGGTCACCCTTGATCTTTAAGATTAGGTTACCAAAGAGTTTAGCTGTGAGGGAAATAATGGCTTCGTGATATATCCGTCTAGTCTCCCTTACTGGATTCCCCTGAGACCAAATGCTTACATATGTTAAGATAGATGGATAGGATTAAGGTACATTTTTGATGTCTTGGAATGGAATGGAACAGAATGGAATGGAACGGAATGGAATGGAATGGAATGGAATGGAATGGAATGGAAAGGAAAGGAATGGAATGGGATAGAATGGAACTGGTCCAAGCCACTGTGAGAAGTAAAACTCTCATCTTACTATCATTGACACTGATAACACCAAGAGCTAGCACCTTAAGTAAATTAGTTAAATAAGAGTATCCATATCCAAATGCTATCTCCTCCAGAGAAACTTCCTTGAATTCCACAAGCTGGGATGTTATTTCTCCCTCCTCTGAGTTCCTGTAGGACTTCATCTGTCTTTCTCTTCCAGAATCTATTCTTTCTACTTTGAATCACATAAATAGCTCACCTCCCCTATTAGACTGTGGGCTCCACAAAGGCTTTTCATGTCTGATTCATTTTTATCTCCTTCTGTGTGCTGTACACACTTATAGTATTTAGAAACTATTTTATGCACTTAAAGCATTTTAGCAACTTCCTTTTTGCATACCAATTATGTATTAACTATATTGAAATACATTTCTGGCCCAAGAAAGAGCCACTCCTGCTTGAGTGCCATGTCAAGCAAACTGAAACTTAGATACCATGTCCCTGCAAAAGTTCTGCTTGACCATAAACGCAGTATATTCATGCAGCCAATTCTCCAATGCCAAGCCAACTCTGAGCCTTCTCACCCCAGACAAGGTTGACTATGTGGCCCCAGCCAATCAGATGTTTTCTATTTGCCTCTTTCTTGTTCTTTACTCTTTATTCTATAAAAGCTTTTTGCCTTATGTCCCATTTTGCAGTTCTCTGAGACTGTCCACTTCATAAAGTCTTAAAGTTTGTATCACCTAAATTGTCTTCTTTAATCATTTTTAACAGTTTCTGGTGACAAGGGATGAGATCCAAGGCTGACTGCTAACTGGCTATGGGACAAGTCATACAGGCAAGGCACCGCTGAACCTTTGAGTTCACTGTTCCTCTCATTGCTACTGAGAGCTGGGGTAAGTCACTCTCAGATCTGAGCTCCATTCCCCTGTGGGCAGCTCTCTGGTCCAAACAAACTTTATTTAAAAAATATTTATGTATATATTGTTCCTGGAAAGGTTCAGGGATTGAAATTTCCAGGAGGGTTCTGGGATAGTTATATCAGGAGTTCACAATGGGTGGCAGCTGTTAGGGGACTCACAAAGTCTTGAGGCAAGTTCACAGTATAAACTGCTGGGGGACTTGGGAAAATAAATTGAGAAGAAATTTGAACTGTTTTGACTATCAAAATAAAAATTTAAGTAGGCACAAGTCAGACTATTAAAAGTCATCAGAGTGTCCACCACTATAAAGAAATCTTCTGGTGAAGGGAATACTAAATCTACTGCTAATGGGAACCTGAGAAACCAAAGCCACAAAATTGGTGGGCACAGGTCAAGCACTTAAAATCTGTTAGAGCACACATCACCTAACCCTAAGACTCTTGTGCTAGGATAAGTTGCTCATGGAACAGGTTAGATTGACACTAGGTCACCTGCCAACCTCAAGAAAACTGTGCAACAAGTTTCAGTGTAAAATACCACAAAGTACCCAACTGAGCAGCACATTCCTCTTAGGTATTAATTTGGCACCAAGAGATCCAGAATTAGCTAAATAAATGGGATCCTCATTTCGAAGAATTAAGCATGCAACCTTTCAACACACCTGTCTATTTTCTAAGAACTGTGGTCCTGGAAGCTGTAGGTATCTACAAAAAGGGCAACATCTTATGAAGACAACCTAGAATTACAACGGTCACTTAGACAAGATCATTCATTTAAGAAGTTCACTTAAGGGAGCCTGGGTGGCTCAGTTGGTTAAGCGACTGCCTTCAGCTCAGGTCATGATCCTGGAGTCCCGGGATCGAGTCCCACATCAGGCTCCCTGCTCGGCGGGGAGTCTGCTTCTCCCTCTGACCCTCTTCCCTCTCGTGCTCTCTATCTCTCATTCTCTCTCTTTCAAATAAATAAATAAAATATTTAAAAAAAAAAAAAAGAAGTTCACTTAAAAGCAAGGGTTCTCAAATCAAACAAACAGAACGGGATGCCTATTTTAATTGGCATGTGGGAGCCTCCAAAAGACTTCAAAATTCCAAAATAGCTCCATTGAAAGATTCATTGCAAAAGGTTAATGAAAAATTAAAGACACAAGAAGTACCCAAAACAAAAGCAACTCCTACTGCTCCCCTCTATCCTCCTTTATTTGAATACTCTCTCTAGTAATCCTGTCTGGATTGTCTTTCCACTCTGAAGAGAATACAAGAGGGTAAACAAAAGTCTGCCAAGTTAGTGGCCTTAAAACTGCAACAGCTCCAAGGCCAAAGACCTAAAACACCTGGGCCTCTCCCATTATACCATCATAGGGGTCCATCATAAAAACACCAGCCCAGAAACTGGTGTCTCATTTGCAATCAATGGTGATCAGAAAAAAGATTGTCCTCAGAGGTCTTGTCAAATTTCCTACACCAACTCAAATGCTCCTGTATCTGCTGCTGAAGGAGAATCCCCATATGGGCCCCTCCCAGAGTTAATGGGACTCTGAGGGATCCTCTAGTAGACTGCTACCAGTTACTCCCTTAAGCATTCTAAGGAAAAACTAAAATTAAAGAAAAACCTTGCTAAATTCTGGTAGATACTAGAACTATACTCTACTTTAAATACCATTTGCTCCTGAGCCTGCATGTAAGAAAGATCTTAGGAAAACTGGCAGAAGTCAGCAAAGGGCGAGAAGTCTTACCACAGTCATTTCTGGATCTCTGTAGTGTTCAGTAGAGAAAGGAAGGTAAAATTTCACTCTGTCCCCTCCTCCTTTCTTCTTCTCCTTTTTTTTAAAAGATTTTATTTATTTATTTGTCAGAGAGAGGGAGAAAGACAGACAGACAGAGAGGACACAGGCAGGGGGAGTGGCAGGCAGAGGGAGAAACAGGCTCTCTGCTGAGCAAGGAGCCCCATGCGGGACTCGATCCCAGGACCCAAACTGAACGCAGACACTTAACTGACTGAGCCACCCAGGCACCCATCCCCTCCTTTCTAAATGCATACTCTTGTGAATTTGGTTTTGGGGTACCCACTGGTTGTCAATCCTTTCTCTCATTTGTCTTCAGAACTTGGCTTAGCTTTCGCCTGTCTTGCACACACAGGTTGTCTGTTACTGCGTATGCAAGCAGGTCAACCATCAGACTGGAAGCCCAATAAATGGCTGGAAAAAAATACGGGTTGCACTCCATTTGTGGCTAGGGTTCTATCAACTGCCGCAAGCTCTTAGGGGGAGTTGTCTTTCTTTTAGCTATCATTGGGAGTGGCTCTGGATCTTGGGAGGGTAGTATCTTTTGCACCCTCTTGGGGAAGCCTCTTGCATCCAAGAGGTTGTTCAGTATTGCCAGGAATATTTACTGTTTGTCCCAGCTGAAACCTGATAAGATATTCGAAAAGATTTTTTAAGTAGCTCTAAGGTCAGAAGTTGGCCAAATTGGAAGCTGATATTCAGAGCCTGATAGAACTTGTCTTTAGACCTTCTCCCCTAGGCTAAATGAAACTATGTACCTAGAGGGAAAGGAAAACATTCCAAAGACAATCAGCTCTCAATCTAGAACACAGAAATCTTTTGACATCTGGCTTAACTGAAGATCTCCCTGATACAAAGTAGCAAACTGAAGATAATGTAGTTGGACGGGTGTGTCAATAGGTTACAACTCAGTTCTTTGAGAAATTAAAAGCAAGTGTCCTACAAATGGAACCTTTACAAGAACAGAAAAAGCCCATCTGTGCTTTTCACCAATTCTCAAAGCTCCTCTATTTATCTCAAAATCATAATGTAAAAATTCTGGCCTTAGGAAACAAGTCCTTTTTGGAGGAACTTGCATTCTTTCTCTGCCTTTGAGATGCAGCTGTTCTATCTGGTCTTTTCTAGGAACCAAGGTAATTCTTATAAGAAGGAGGCAGTGGGGAGTGGGGTGGGGAGGAAAGGCTATTTGGAAACTCAGTGAATGAAAAATCTTCAAAGTCTTCTCCACAAATATTAGCCGTCTGTGCAGGTAACCTTAAAATTTATCCCTTCTGCCAGAAACACAATTGGACCCAATTGTTCTTTTAAAAAACTAGTGAGTTGGGGCGCCTGGGTGGCTCAGTTGGTTAAGCGACTGCCTTCGGCTCAGGTCATGATCCTGGAGTCCCAGGATCGAGTCCCGCATCGGGCTCCCTGCTCAGCAGGGAGTCTGCTTCTCCCTCTGACCCTCCCCTGTCTCATGCTCTATCTCATTCTCTCTCTCAAATAAATAAATAAAATCTTAAAAAATAAAATAAAAAACTAGTGAGTTTTGCATTATCATACCTGTCTCATGGCTAAATTTTTTAAAACAAAACCTGTAAGATCCCTATTTGTGTCTAGCTGTATGTTTATGTATTTCTACAGTTATATGTTATAGATGGTTGATATTTTTCTACTTCCGACAGTATTGCGAAAATTAATTTGTAAAGAAGCTCTATTGGTTAAAAAAAACTTAAGTGTTTATATGAATCAAGAATATACTCTCAGAAATAAAGAAACTAACCCAAATGTTTTTCAAGTTCACATGATCTAGGATAATCTCTGGGGGGAAAACTAGTTTAAGTTTGTTGGTTTAACTAAAACAGGCATGTCTTTAGAACTGTCAATATTAAATATAATGCAGACATACAACTTTTATTCTTCCTAGGTTTACTAAAAGTCAAAAGAGCTCATGCTATCTCTGTTAAAATCTGTCAACAAGAAAGATAATTTAAGATGATGGCTGTTTAACGCCTCATGAAATTTTCATAATTGTTAAGAACAAGTAAATTAAATAGATGTAAGTGAAAGTTATAAATGGACTTTTCATTAATATTTATGCTTTACAGTATGTCTATTTAAAAATACTTTCCAAAATCTATTTGGTAACTTGAAACCTTAAAATTATACTGAATTAAGTTAAATTATAGATATTCATTGAATAGATCATTTCCAAGTAAATTACTGAAACATTATTTACATTATAAACATTTTTTTACATTATTTATATCATAAACAGGTTTATCTATTTTTGGCTTCCTTTTACAGAGTAACTAAAATAATTGGGTCTATTAGTAAACACATGTTGTGCCACATTGAAAAATTTACTATAGGAAGAATATACTTCTAGAAATTATGAAGTGTGCTTATAAATTTGCTAGGTCACAGTCCACTATTGCTTATTTCTTAGTTTTTATCAGGAATTAAAGGTTCTAAGGGTTAGGAATTTTAATCAGTATACATAATTAAAATTACTGAAATAATACGGGTAAAAGAAAACAACTGTATATTAAAAATTGGTAAGGAAAGTAGAATGTGTCTTTTGGATAGGGTATGTAGGACATGAGGTTTTGTTGTTGTTTTTGTTTTGGCAAAGGAAAAAAGAAAGTAATTTTGTTCAAAAGTAAAATAATTGTTCCAGAGTAAGAAAAAAAAAATTAGGACAAAATCTGAATGGATATAAAAGAGTTGTAGAAAGTGTATGGAAAAGGAATCCTGGGAAAGGAACTTTATGTGTGGTCAATCTAGCTAAGATTGGAATGGATTTATTTAAGTTAAAAAAATGAGTTAAAAAGTTTTAATATCTTTGATGCACTGATGCAAAACTAGAATTTGGTTTTCTCTCTGTTAAAAGGACAAAGTGTTTTCTTAGATTACTGGTCTACTCTTAATAAAAAAAAAAATTTAAATGGTTTTTCTTTCCCTTTAAGTAATCTGCCTGGTCAGCAAAAAACTTTTTTTACCAAAATAATTTACTATGTTTCTCATTGTCTTTATCAGTCTTTGATTACTTAAGAAAACCCAGTCTTCTCAATATTAAAAGGGCTGTTTTGTTCACAACCATGTAACCTTATGTATTCACCTTTAAAATCTACTGTCACTTTGGTTAAATAGACAAATATTATTTCATAATGACCTGTGATCCTATTTAATGTTCAAACCTTCTAACATCTTGATAACTTCCCCAAATCAAATTCTAAATGGAGTCTTTTTTACCTCAAAGTGACTTTAAGATTTGCCAGAGTCCCTTGAAAATCTCAAAGGAGTTGTCTCTCACCTTGTAAAAAAGACATGTTAAACTAATTGGGTTTATTTGGTATGTTAAATCACACAGGAAACATTGTCAAATATGTAATAAACCTTCTTAGGTTGTATTTGTATGGATGCATGCTATTAATATAAGTGTTCTAGAAATTTTATGAAATTCCTAAAAATCTGATATGTCCTGGTATAATATTACCAGTCATAATTCCAGTTATCTTAAAATGTTATATGTCACAGAAATAACCAAATTTCCTTGTCAATTCTAATATAGTGAATTCTCAGATCTTTAACCGTGGGCATTTTTAAGTCTTTTGTCATTTATGGATAGTTGTTGTTTTACTCTATTGCTTTTTTAAGGGTGGGATTCATGGAAAGGACCCTATCAGTACTCTGAACCACCAACAATGCTGCCAAATTACAAGGTATCAAACCTTGGGTGCCTATTTCACAACTGAAGAAGGCTCCACCAAACATCTGGTCCTATGCAAATGCCAGAGACCTCAAAATCCAACTGACTAGGAAAAAGTAGCTGACATGGAAGCAGACTGCTTCCGTCCAAGACATCAGATCAAGATTGTTTCTTCTTTCCCTCTCCAACCATCTTTTTCCTAAATCTTATACCATGAAGGTATTTATGATTCTTTTGTCCAACTTTTTCCTTGTCTAAGCCTGAAAAGATAATGACATTGTTCACATATTTCAGGCCACTGCTAAGGGAGGTAATCCAAACTCCAACTGCCTGTTAAATTTGCAAAGATGCTGATAATCCTGTAGTTCTTTCTGCCCATTACAAATTTTTCCCGGATTTCCAATGCCTCAAGTTTTTCTGAAACAAGCTCACTGGATAAACATTTCCGGGGACATGGAGACACAATTACACAAAATATATAAACATGCCAACTGGCTTAAAGAAATATCTACCCTTTGGAGATAATTTCTTATTTGATTCTAGTTGGTTTGGGTTATGGGTACCCTGGCTCATTTGCACTGTCCAAACTATGGGATTGTTTTGTTGCCAATTATTATATTATATTCATATGTTATTTATATAAATATTATATATATTTTTAGAGATTTTTTAAAAAGATTTTATTTATTATTTGAGAGAGGGAGAGAGAGATGCTTAACCGACTGAGCCACCCAGGTGCCCCAAATATTATAATATATTATAATAATTTTCTCCCTAATATACTGCATTCTCTCAAAAGTTTAAATGCATGTGGCGAGCCCTTGACCAGCTGACAGATGGGTCTCTCTCAGACTGGAACGACAAAAGAGAACAGAAGAACAAAACAAGCTCCTAGAATAGGAGCCTGACATCATCTCTTGTGAAAACTATACCAAGACCTGAAGAGGTGATGGTAACTGAAAGACTGGTTTTTTGATCAAATCTCTAGAATGGTAAAAAGGATAATCAAACAAGGGGACTGTGGAGATAAATGTTTAGGCCCAAGATAGAGCTGTTCCTGCCAGGGGTGCCACCCAGCAAAGCAAAACTTAGATAACCGTGTCCCTATAAATGCTCTGCTTGACCAGAAACACAGTATATTCACATAGCCAATTCTCGAATGCCAAGTCAACTCTCGGCCTTTTCATGCCAGACAAGGCTATATGGCCCCAGCCAATCAGATGTTTTCTATTTAACTTTCTTTGTTCTTTATTCTTTAGCTTATAAAAGCTTTTTGCCTTATGCCCCATTTTGCAGTTCTCTGAAAGGAGACTGTCCACTGCATGAAGTGTTAAATAAAGTTTGTTTGTATCACCTAAATTGTCTTCTTTAATCACTTTTTGACGACTATAAGTGATCTCTACTTCATTATTGAAATAGGTCACATTTGGCAATACTTTGATGGTAGTTTTACTCTTTATTATTGAAATTAATAAAGCTATTTCTTAAAAACATTGAAATTTTAATTTGTGCTTTTTAGTAATTCACACAGGTTTTCCCCAGAATTAGTTGAAATTTTTAAGGTTTCACTAGACTTAAATATTATAGTAGAGCTTTAAAAAAAAAAATCTTCCTCTTTATTTACTTTAAATTCTTCTTTCATTAAAGAATCCTGCCCTGTCAAAACAGGAGAGGGAAAAGATGGTGGAGGAGTAGGGGACCCTATTCCAACTGGTCCCGGAATTGAGCTGGATATCTATCAGACCACTCTGAACACCCACGAAATCAGCCTGAGATGTAAGAAGATAGATCTGGATCTCTACAGACAATATTGCAGGCGTTTGGTTTCAAGGTATTAAGTGGGGAGCCGTGATTCCGTGGGCAGATATCAGAGGATAAATGGAAGGGGAAGGGAGCCTGGCCATGGGGATCCTACATCGCTGGTGAGCAATAGCCTCCCCAGCAGACCCGTAGCAGCTGGGAAAGGACTTTAGGACAGACCCCGAAATGAAACCCGGAGGGTGGGGCTGCGTGTGCGAACTGGGGGTGGCTGGCGGTTTTAGAAGCACAAAGGGCAGAGACATGCCCCAACCTGTAGGGGAGGGCTGGGAGCGCTGCTGAGGGGAGCACAACCCAGGACACTGCAGTTTACAGCAGCACAGACAGACAGAAATGGAGATAGTGTGGCCTTGGAGAGCTCACCGATGAATAGACTGCAATCTCTCTGCTCTGAGGCAGAGGGCTGGAAATGGTCTCTTCTGCTCTGACTCTCGGAAAAGATGCGGAAAGCTGCCAGGGAAAAGCGGCCAGAGAACAAAAGCCCCCCAAAACCAGTTTTCACTGAGCCCATCCCCCACCACAGGGGGCAGGGCAACTCTGCCCAAACAGGGCTGCCTAATAGCATGGCAGGCCCCTCCCCCAGAAGACAGGCTGGGAAAACAATAGGCCAGCAACCCTAAGGTCCCTATAAAATAGGTGCATCTTGCTTGGGTTGTGGTCAATAATTTGGACTCTATACATTCCCTCAACCACCCCTCAACAGAATGACTAGGAGGAGGAACCCCCCAAATAGGAAAGACTCAGAGACTATGACTTATGCTACAGATTTACAAATGGATTCAGATATAACCAAGATGTCGGAGATGGAATTCAGGATAGCAACTGTGAAGACGACAGCTAGAATGGAGAAACTGATTAATGGCAACACAGAATCTCTAAGGGCAGAAATGAAAGCTGAATTGGCAGAACTTAAAAATGCTATCAATGAGATCCAACCCAATCTAGATAATCTAACAGCTAGGGTAAGTGAGGCAGAAGAACGAATTAGTGATTTAGAAGACTAATTAATAGACAAGAAGGGAAAAGAAGAGGCCAGGGAAAAACAACTCAGAATCCATAAAAAGAGAATCAGAGAAATAAGTGACACCAAGAACTGTTTCAATGTCAGAATTACTGGGATCCCGGAGGGGGTGGAGAGAGAGAGAGAGGACTAGAAGATATGTTTGAGCAAATCGTAGCTGAGAACTTCCCTAATCTGGGGAATGAAATAAACATTCGTGTCCTAGAGGCAGAGAGGACCCCTCCCAAGATCAAGGAAAACAGGCCAACGCCCCAGCATGTAATAGTAAAACACACAAATCTTAGAACCAAGGAAACCATCTTAAGGGCAGTCGGGGGAAGAGATTCCTTACGTACAGTGGGAGGAACATCAGAATAACGTCAGACCTATCCACAGAGACCTGGCAAGCCAGAAAGGGCTGGCAAGATATATTCAGGGTACTAAACAAGAAAAACATGCAGCCAAGAATACTTAATCCAGCAAGGCTGTCATTTAGAATGGATGGAGAGATGCAGAACTTCCAAGACCAGCAGAAACTGAAAGAATATGTGACCACTAAGCTGGCCCTGCAAGAAATATTAAGGAGGGGTTCTATAAAAGGAGAAAGACCCCAAGAGTGATATAGAACAGAAATTTACAGGGACAATCTATAAAAACAAGGTCTTCACAAGCAACATGGTGACAATAAATTCATACCTTTCAATAATCACTCTCAATGTGAACGGCCTAAATGTTCCCATAAAATGGCAAAGAATTGCAGATTGGATAAAAACACAGGACCCATCCATATGCTGTCTACAAGAGACTCATTTTGAACCTAAAGATACATCCAGACTGAAAGTGAAGGGATGGAGATCCATCTTCCATGCCAGTGGACCTCAAAAGAAAGCTGGGGTAGCAATTCTTATATCAGACAAATTAGATTTTAAACTAAAGACTGTAGTTAGAGACACAGAAGGACACTATATCATTCTTAAAGGGTCTATCCAACAAGAAGATCTAACAATTGTAAATATCTATGCCCCCAACATGGGAGCAGCCACCTACATAAGCCAACTGTTAACCAAAATAAAGAGTCATATTGATAACAATACATTAATTGTAGGAGACCTCAATACTCCACTCTCAGCAACAGACAGATCATCTAAGCAGAAAATCAACAAAGAAACAAGGGCTTTGAATGACACACTGGACCAGATGGACCTCATAGATATATACACAGAACATTCCACCCTAAAACAACAGAATACTCATTCTTCTCGAGCACACATGGAACCTTCTCCAGAATAGACCACATATTGGGTCACAAATCAGGTCTCAACCAATACCAAAAGACTGAGATTATTCCCTGCAATATTTCTCAGACCATAATGCTTTAAAACTGGAACTCAATCACAAGAAAAAATTTAGAAGAAATTCAAACACTTGGAAGCTAAAGCCCACTCTGCTCAAGAATGTTTGGGTCAACCAGGAAATCAAAGAAGAACTTAAACAATTGATGGAAACCAATGAGAATGAAAACACATCGGTCCAAAACCTATGGAATACTGCAAAGGCGGTCCTAAGGGGGAAATACATAGCCATCCAAGCCTCACTCAAAAAAATAGAAAAATCCCAAATTCACCAACTAACTTTACACCTTAAAGAACTAGAGAAAAAGCAACAAACGATGCCTAACCCACGCATTAGAAGAAAAATAATTAAGATTAGAGCAGAGATCAATGAATTAGAAACCAGAAACACAGTACAGATCAACGAAACTAGAAGCTGGTTTTTTGAAAGAATTAATAAGATCGATAAGCCTCTGGCCAGACTCACCCAAAAGAAAAGAGAAAGGACCCAAATTAATAAAATTATGAATGAAAGGGGAGAGATCACAGAAACAATTATTAGAAAATATTATCAACAATGATATGCCAATAAATTGAGCAACCTGGATGAAATGGATGCCTTTCTGTAAACCTATAAACTCCCAAGACTGAAAGAGGAAGAAATCAATAACCTGAATAGGCCAATAACCAGTAACGAAATTGAAGCGGTGATCAAAAACCTCCCAATGTATCATATGACCTCACTGATATGAGGAAGTCTTAATCTCAGGAAACAAACTGAGGGTTGCTGGAGTGGTGGGGGGTGGGAGGGAGGGGGTGGCTGGGTGATAGACATTGGGGAGAGTATGTGCTATGGTGAGCGCTGTAAATTGTGCAAGACTGTTGAATCACAGATCTGTACCTCTGAAACAAATAATGCAATATATGTTAAAAAAAAAAAAGAAGAAGATAGCAGGAGGGGAAGAATGAAGGGGAATAAGTCAGAGGGGGAGACGAACCATGAGAGATGATGGACTCTGAAAAACAAACTGAGGGTTCTAGAGGGGAAGGGGGTGGGGGGATGGGTTAGCCTGGTGATGGGTATTAAAGAGGGCACATTCTGCGTGGAGCACTGGGTGTTATGCACAAACAATGAATCATGGAACACTACACATCAAAAGCTAATGATGTATGGTGATTAACATAACAATAAAAAAAACCTCCCAAAAAACAAGAGTCCAGGACCTGATGGATTCCCTGGGGAATTCTACCAAACATTCAAAGAAGAAATAATACCTATTCTCCTGAAGCTGTTTCAAAATATAGAAACAGAAGGAAAGCTTCCATACTCATTCTATGAGGCCAGCATTACCTTAATCCCCACACCAGGCAAAGACCCCATCAAAAAGGAGAATTGCAGACCAATATCCCTGATGAACATGGATTCCAAAATCCTCAACAAAATCCTAGCTAATAGGATCCAACACTACATTAAAAGGATCATCCACCACGACCAAGTGGGATTTATCCTCGGGATGTAAGGGTGGTTCAACATTTGCAAATCAATCAATGTGATAGAACACATTAATACGAGGAGAGAGAAGAACCATATGGTCCTCTCAATTGATGCAGAAAAAGCATTTGACAAAATACAACATCCTTTCCTGATTAAAACCCTTCAGAGTATAGGGATAGAGGGAACATTCCTGAAGTTCACAAAATTCATCTATGAAAACCCACAGCAAGTATCATCCTCAATGGGGAAAAGCTAAGAGGCTTTCCCTTAAGATCAGGAACATGACAAGGATGCCCACTCTCGCCACTATTGTTCAACATAGTACTAGAAGTCCTAGCAACAGCAATCAGACAACAAAAAAGAAATAAAAGGTATTCAAATTGGCAAAGAGTAAGTCAAACTCTCTCTCTTTGTAGATGACAGGATAGTTTATGTGGAAAATCCAAAAGACTCCATCCCCCAAATTACTAGAACTCATACAGCAATTCAGTAATGTGGAAGGATACAAAATCAATGCACAGAAATCAGTTGCTTTCTTATACACTAACAATGCAACTGTAGAAAGAGAAATTAGAGAAACAATTCCATTTACAATAGCACCAAAAACTGTTAAGATACCTCAGAATAAACCTAACCAAAAGGGTAAAGGATCTATAGGAACTACAGAACACTCATGAAAGAAACTGAAGACACAAAAAGATGGAAAAACATTCCATGCTCATGGATCGGAAGAATAAATATTGTTAAAATGTCTATGCTACCCAGAGCAATCTATACATTCAATGCCATCCTGATCAAAATTCCAATGACGTTTTTCAAAGTGCTGGAACAAACAATCCTAAAATTTGTATGGAATCAGAAAAGACCCCGAATTGCCAAGGAAATGTTGAAAAAGAAAAACAAAGCTGGGGGCATCACGTTGCCCGATTTCAAGCTATATTACAAAGCAGTGATCACCAAGACAACATGGTACTGGCACAAAAACAGATATATAGACCAATGGAACAGAATAGAGAGCCCAGATATGGACCCTCAACTCTATGGTCAAATAATCTTCGACAAAGCAGGAAAAAATATGCAATGGATAAAAGGCAGTCTCTTCAATAAATGGTGCTGGGAAAACTGGACAGCTATATATAGAAGAATGAAACTCGACCATTCTCTAACACCATACACAAAGATAAACTCAAAATGGATGAAAGACCTCAATGTGAGATAGGAATCCATCAAAATCCTAGAGGAGAACATAGGCAGTAACCTCTTCGACATCGGCCACAGCAACTTCTTTCAAGATTCATCTCCAAAGGCTAGTGAAACAAAAGCAAAAATGAACTTTTGGGACTTCATCAAGATAAAAAGCTTCTGCACAGCAAAGGAAACAGTCAACAAAACAAGAGGCAACACGCAGAATGGGAGAAGATATTTGCAAATGACACTACAGATAAAGGGCTGGTATCCAAGATTTATAAAGGAACTTCTCAAACTCAACACCCAAAAAACAAATAATCAAGTCAAAAAATGGGCAGAAGACATGAACAGACATTTCTCCAAAGAAGACATACAAATGGCTAACAGACACATGAAAAAATGTTCATCATCATTAGCCATCAGGGAAATTCAAATCAAAACCACAATGAGATACCACTTTACACCAGTTAGAATGGCAAAAATTGACAGGACAAGAAACAACAAATGTTGGAGAGGTCGTGGAGAAAGGGGAACTCTCTTACACTGTTGGTGGGAATGCAAGTTGGTACAGTCACTTTGGAAAACAGTGTGGAGGTGCCTCAAAAAATTAAAAATAGGGTGCCTGGGTGGCTCAGTTGGTTAAGCGACTGCCTTCGGCTCAGGTCATGATCCTGGAGTCCTGGGATCGAGTCCTGCATCGGGCTCCCTGCTCGGCAGAGAGTCTGCTTTTCCCTCTGACCCTCCCCCCTCTCATGTGCTCTCTCTCTCATTCTGTCTCAAATAAATAAATAAAATCTTAAAAAAAAAATTAAAAATAGAGCTACCCTATGACCCAGCAATTGCACTACTGAGGATTTACCCCAAAGACACAGATGTAGTGAAAAGAAGGGCCATATGCACCCCAATGTTCATAGCAGCAATGTCCACAATAGCCAAACTGTGGAAAGAGCCGAGATGCCCTTCAACAGATGAATGGATAAAGAAGATGTGGTCCGTATATACCATGGAATATTACTCAGCCATCAGAAAGGATGAATACCCAACTTTTACGTCAACAGGGATGGGACTGGAGGAGATTAATGCTAAGTGAAGTAAGTCAAGCAGAGAAAGTCAATTATCATATGGTTTCACTTATTTGTGGAACATAATAACATAGAGGACATTAGGAGAAGAAAGGGATAAATGAAGGGGGCGGGAATCAGAGGGGGAGACGAACCATGAGAGACAATGGACTCTGAGAAACAAACTGAGGGGCCTAGAGGGGAGAGGGGTGTGGGATGGGTCAGCCTGGTGATGGGTATTAAAGAGGGCATGTACTGCATGGCGCACTGGGTGTTATATGAAAACAATGAATCGTGGATCACTACATCAAAAGTAATGATGTATTGTATGGTGACTAACATAACATAATAAAATAAAATTTAAAAAAAGAACAGAAATTCTTTCCTGGCTTTTTTTTAACCAAAATTAAGGAGAGATAATTTTCAAGGGAGGCTGTTTTATTATTTTAACTTGTGAATAACATCTAACAGGCTATTGCTCCATTTGGCTAAAAAAAGACCAAAAATGACTATAGTAACATTTCCTATGGTAATAAAACATAGAATTAAGATATCATTTATAGGGGTGCCTGGGTGGCTCAGTCGGTTAAGTGTCTGCCTTTGGCTTAGGTCATGATCCCAGGGTCCTGGGATCAAGTCCCACATCGGTCCTCGATCCCAG
>NW_027397063.1:115917858-115980270 GCF_003265705.2 Callorhinus ursinus
GATCCCAGGGTCCTGGGATCAAGTCCCACATCGGTCCTCGATCCCAGGGTCCTGGGATCAAGTCCCACATCGGTCCTCCTGCTCAGCGGGGAGCCTGCTTCTCCCTCTGCCTGCCGCTCCCCCTGCTTGTGCTTTCTCTCTCTCTGACAAATAAATAAAATCTTAAAAAAAAAGGTATCATTTATAATGTGAATTACCAAAGCAGTATAGTTTCTAAGTGTTTTTTAAAAACTGTGTTATTGGGCACCTGGGTGGCTCAGTTGGTTAAGCAACTGCCTTCATGTCATGATCCTGGCTCAGGTCATGATCCTGGAGTCCCGGGATTGAGTCCCACATTGGGCTCCCTGCTCAGCAGGGAGTCTGCTTCTCCCTCTGACCCTCTTCCCTCTTGTGCTCTCTACCTCTCATTCTCTCCCTCTCAAATAAATAAAATGTTTAAAAAAAACTGTATTATTTATGTCAAAACATGTTTTCAGTCATTCATTCATTCAAAATAATGAAACCTCTGAATGCTCCCACACATCCCCCTTTCCCTCCTCCACAGGCTGTTCTCTTCTTATTCAACTCATTTTCAGGCCCATCTTCAGCTATTCTAGAACCTAAAGCGTTGTTTGATGTCACCTAGAGGCTTTGTGAAGAAAGCATGTACTAAAAGTTCATTCGCTAGTCAACGATATCAGTAACCTGACAGTGAGAAAGGGATGAAAAGGAAACTGTTTCAAGTGGGAAAATCAGAGATGGGTCATGACTGGGGGCAGGGGGAAGGGAAGAGAAGCTATGAAGATCAAAACCCATGATCAGAACTCATGATGAAGAATTTCCAAATACTGGGCTTATTTATTTTGCTATTTCTATGGGTATTCTATTTGACTGTTGACAATCACTGGTAGTTTTTACTGTTGATATTTAATGTTTCCAAGATTTCCAATGCCTTTAACAAAATATCACACTGAACCTCATCAAAAATCTTTTGCTGATCTACCATCAAATAATATCTAGCTGAAGAGCCCACAAACTTTTTCTATAAATGGCCAGATAGTAGATATTTCAGACTTTAAGGTCTCTAACTACTCAACTTAGTAGGTGGAGGACAAAAGCAGCCAGATCATATATAAACAAATGGGTGTGGCTGTGTTCTAATAAAACTATTTACAAACACAAGTCACAGGTCAGATTTAGTCCTTGGGAAACAGGTTGTTGACTCCTGATCTAGACCAGTATCTAGATATCAATCTCTCAATATCATACTAGTATTTTCTATTTGATTCTCTCTCCCAATATAGGTTTGAGTTTTATTTCTGGACAAAAAAATGTCTGGGACAACAAATACTGGTAACTCCTGAGAAATTATTTTGAAACAATGTTAAAATACTAATAACACATACTATCATCAAGTCAATCTTTCTTCTCAGTCACCAACGCACTTCCTATATGCCCCACTACATAAAGCTTTTAATTGAAATGTTTTGGACAACTGGTAGATTTGACTGTCTAAAAGGTTGGAAAAAAAAAAAAGAGCCTAATTTAACATTTATTATCCTTTTAAAAATGTATTATTCTTAAAAAAAAAATACTGTGGGACTTCTCTACTTAAAAACCTTCTTTAGCTCCTCACTCTAAAGGTTTAGAATACCATACAGGTCATTCTTAAGTTGGCCCCAATCTACCACTCAAATTTTATTTCCTACTACTTTTTGTTCACTCCCTCACTATAAGAATAAAAACACAGGGGGCGCCTGGGTGGCTTAGATGGTTAAACATCTGCCTTCGGCTTAGGTCATGATCCCAGGGTCCTGGGATCAAGCCCCGCATGGGGCTCCTGGCTCAGCAGGGAGCCTGCTTCTCCCTCTCCCTCTGCCTCTCCCCCTGCTCATGCTCTCTCTCTCTCTATCTCTGTGTCTCAAATGAATAAATTAAAAGAAAATAAAAATTAAAAAAAATAAAAACATGACACATAATACTATATAAAAACTTGTAGGAGATAAACACCAAATTCAGGGCAGTGGTTACTTCTGGAAAGGGGAAGGGATACTAGGTTAGGGACCCCTGGGATTTCAACTACATCTGAGATGATTTTTTTTAAAAACAATGATAATGATAATTAAAAAAATACTAAATAAAGATATGAAGCAAATATGATAAAATGTTAATATTTGACAAAGGTATGTGGTAGGTAATAAGGCGTGCTTTTTCTGTCATTCACTACACTTTTCTACTTAAAACAGGGATTGATAAAATAAACTCTGTGGGCCAAATGTGGCCCACTACCTGTTTTTTAAGGCTGGGGCTAAGAATAGTTTTACATTTTTTCTTTTTTTAAGATTTTATTTATTTATTTGAAAGAGAGAGAGAGAGAACACAAGCAGGGGGAAGAGCAGAGGGAAAGGGAGAAGCAGGCTCCCCACTGTGGAGGGAGCCTGATGTGGGGCTCGATCCCAGGACCCTGGGATCATGACCAGAGCCGAAGGCAGACACTTAACTAACTGAGCCACCCAGGCGCCCCTGGTTTTACATTATTAAAGCGTTGTTAAAAAAAAAAAATACAAAGAAGACTATGTGACAGAGAACTTGTGACCTTGCAAAGCCTTAGATATTTATATCTGGCCCTTTATAGAAAACATCTGCCAATTCCTGATTTAAAAAATTTCATAAGAAGCAAAGAAAGATTAAAAAAAAAAGAATAAGCAGGAAGGCAACTGAGTCAAGAAAAATGGTTTTATTTTCTTGCATTAAGTATCTTCAGGAATTAAACATTTTATATTACCTTTCTCTCTCTTTTTTTTTAAAGATTTTGTTTATTTGAGAGAGAGAGAGAATGAGAGATAGAGAGCACGAGAGGGGGCAGGGTCAGAGGGAGAAGAAGACTCCCTGCTGAGCAGGGAGCCTGATGCGGGACTCGATCCCGGGACTCCAGGATCATGACCTGAGCTGAAGGCAGTTGCTTAACCAACTGAGCCACCCAGGCGCCCATTATCTTTCTCTTTAAATTAGCTTTTCACAATTATTTTTTCAACTTTATTTTAATTTTATTTATTCATGAAAGACAGAGAGAGAGAGAGAGAGAGAGAGAGAGAGAAACAGGCTCCCAAGGAGCAGGGAGCCTGACGCGGGACTCGATCCCAGGACCCCGGGACCATGACCTGAGCCGAAGGCAGACGCCTAACCATCTGAGCCACTCAGGCGCCCCCATTTTTTCAACTTTTATCAAGAAGAAATCTCATCAAATTTTATTCTTCTCTGGGGCGCTGGGTAAAAAAATTTTTTAAATTTTATTCTATTTAAAAAATTTTATTCTAGGGGCGCCTGGGTGGCTCAGTCGTTAAGCATCTGCCTTCGGCTCAGGTCATGATCTCAGGGTCCTGGGATCGAGCCCTGCATTGGGCTCCCTGCTTCGCAGGAAGCCTGCTTCTCCCTCTCCCACTCCTCTGCTTGTGTTTCCTCTCTCACTGCGCTCTCCCTGGTCAAATAAATAAATAATATCTTTAAAAAAAATAAAAAAATTTTATTCTATTCTATTCTATGATAAGGGGACTTATTTAAAAGAGTGATGGGAGAGTCTTCTTTTAAATTTTGTGTTTAAATTCGATTTAGTCGGGGCACCTGGGTGGCTCAGTCGGTTAAGCTCCTGTCTTTGGCTCAGGTCATGATCCTGGGGTCCTGGGATCGAGCCCCGCATTGGGCTCCCTGCTCAGCGGGGAGCCTGCTTCTCCTTCCCCTCCCCGCTCATGCTCTCTCTCCCTATCTCTGTTGCTATCTCTCTCAAATAAATAAAAAAAAAATTATTAAAAAAATAAATTCAATTTAGTTAACATATACTGTATTATTAGTTTCAGGAGAATTTAATGGTTCATCAGTTGCATATAACACCCAGTGCTCATTACATCAAGTGCTCTCCTTAATGCCCTTCATCCAGTTACCCTATCCTCCACCTACCTCCCCTCCAGCAACCCTCAGTTTGTTTCCTAGAGTTAAGAGTCTTTTATGGCTTGCCTCCCTCTCTGTTTTCATCTTATTTTATTTTTTCTTCCCTTCCCCTATGTTCATCTGTTTTGTTTCTTAAATTGCACATGAGTGATATCATACGGTATTTGTCTTTCTCTGACTTATTTTGCTTAGCATAATTCCCTTCAGTTCCATCCACGTCATTGCAAACGGCAAGATTTCATTCTTTTTGATGGCTGAATAGAACTCCATTACATATATATACCACTTCTTCTTTATCCATTCATCTGTCAATGGACATCTGGGCTCTTTCCATATTTCGGCTATTGTGGACATTGCTGCTATAAACATTAGGGTGCATGTGCCCTTTTGAATCACTTTTTTTGTATCCTTTGGATAAATACTTGGTAGTGCAATTGCTGGGTAGTTCTGTTTTTAACTTTTTGAGGAATCTCCATACTGTTTTCCAGAGTGGCTGCATCAGTTTGCATTCCCACCAACAGTGTAAGAGGGTTCCCCTCTCTATGGGCGAGTCTTTTAATACAATTTTGATCTCAGTCCATACTTGTCAAAAAATTGGAAAGCAATAGAGCCCAGTGTGGGATTTTTAGTTGGGCGTACTTAGATTGGGAAGGTTAGAGGGGGGACATGCTCACGAGCTGTCAGCCAGGGACATAGGAGAGATGCTACATAGGATTTACTCTTGGCCTCAGGCTCACATTTTCTACTTTCTGCAGCTCATTTCCTTTAGAAGAATTTTTCTCCCCTTTTTTCAGAGAAAATAATGGGGGAGGAGGGTTAAATAAAATTCCCAAAACACTATATTACACTAAGTTTCTGCTTATAATGGTTGTTAGATGTTGGAATAGGTCAGCAGAAAAGGTGAACATTTTTTTTTTTAAGATTTTATTTATTTTTTTGTCAGAGAGAGAGAGCACAAGCAGGGGGAGCGGCAGGCAGAGCAGGTAGAGGGAGAAGCAGGCTCTCCGCCAAGCAAGGAGCCCGATGTGGGACTCGATCCCAGACCCTGAGATCATGACCTGAGCTGAAGGCAGACGCTTAACCGACTGAGCCACCCAGGCGTCCCTGAACATTTTTTTTTTTTTAATGAGCAGACAGGTTATTGAGGGGAAAATAGTGAGACAATACACCTAAATGTCTTAGGTGTATTGTCTTAGTTCACAAGAACAGTTAGTTCTTATGTTATTACATTTTGAGATTGCTGTATTGTATTTTCTTTATAAAATATTAAGCACATCAATATTGCCTGTGTATGTGAAAGCATTTTTTTTTCTTTTTGTAACTAATTTCCAGTTTCTTGCCCCCAGTATTGACCAAATTAACTAAAGTTATTACCAACTGTGAATCAATGAATGAGGAGACTCACAGAAATGCTCAGTGAATGTTTGAGAATATTTAGACCCAAATCATCATTTTGTAACCTTAAGTATGTATAGTTTTAAACTTAAATACTTGTCACTGGTAATTAAAAATGTGCACAGCACAGCCACAAGATAAATACAATGTAAAAATTATTCATCTGATCACAATATACCTTAAATGAAAATATTAATGAGTATGTTAATATTAACACTAACTTACTCTTTAACTTGCCCACATATATGCCATCTTAATATCTAATTTTTAAAAATTGACTATATTAAAGATATACAAAAAGGCATAAAAATAATATGAAAAATACTTATGATCCACCACCAGATTATGAAATTACGAATTACTAACACTGCTGAGGTCCCCTGTACATCCTTCCTCAGTTCCACCTCTCTTCTTTCCCTGGGGATTAATCATTGTTCTGGACATTATATTTGGTGTATCCATGTATTTCTTCATACTTTTTGCACAATGTACATATCTCTAAATAATTCATATTATTTTACAACTTGTTTTGTTAATTGGCTTTATGTATGAATTCATACGTGTTGACATATATGGTACATCATTCATGTGGTAGAGACAGTGCTCACCAAGTATATTCTATGTGCTTCCCTATGTTTCCTAGCTTTGGGGCTGGAATCACTGGACCGTGAGTGCAAAGGAAGTGTGTCACAGGTGGGAATAAGGCAGTGAAAAGCAACATCTCTTACTTTCCCTTCCTTGGTGAATTCATAAACCATATTCCAGATGGAGCAATGGGGCAGTTGTAGGAACACGGAGCACCTATCACCCTGAGCCCCTGAGTGAGGTGGAGCAGAGCCTATCGCCAACCCATGTTAGAGATATAAAATGAACAAGAAATAACTATTGTGCTAAGACATACACACAAGTGGGAAGATAACTGCCTTTCTGGGATTATTAAGGCAAAACTATCAGTAGCAAGGTAGAGTCAAAGCCTTTTGAAAATACTACTATCCTCTGACCCTAGATTGGTATTTATTCCCACTTGCATGAAGAAGCATATCGCATACACTAGTCTTTACCTTCTTTGAAGACCCTATTGCGCTAAAAATACTTTCATAGAAGGGCCTACACGTTCATGAACTGCTTCCGGTATGTTAGTTTGGTTTCCCCAACTAGATTTTAAGGTCTTTAAGAAATCACGTCCTCTCTTTTTTTTGTACCCCACACTGCACCTTATAGTTTACACATGCATGTATTAATGCCTGGTCTACTGATTGACTGGGGAGGATGAGGCTAATATTAAATGCTTAATTGTGTGAGGAACCTTGCTTTTATTTCACATAAGTTATCTTGATCCTTATTATTTCCATTATATAGGTGAGGATATTAAGGCTAAGTAACTTTCCTCTAGTCACAGAACTAGGAAGAAGATAAAACATGTGAGGAGGGCAGTTGAAACCAGTCTGCCTGACTCTAGAGCCCTTGCTTTTGTTTTTTTTCACTGAACTGAGTGAAAAAAAAGTCTAAGGCAGGAACTTTAGTGGAACATAAAATGACCAACAGAAATAGTTTTTCTTTATAA
Source organism: Callorhinus ursinus (assembly GCF_003265705.2). NCBI lineage: Eukaryota > Metazoa > Chordata > Mammalia > Carnivora > Otariidae > Callorhinus > Callorhinus ursinus. The sequence continues at coordinate 115,924,742 of NW_027397063.1, forward strand.
GTTTTGCACACATTAAAACATTTCTTTGGATACTTCTTAGGACTCAAGATTGCTGGGTCTTACCTTGATCACCTCTGGAGTCTGTTGAATCAAAACCACTGAAGTAGTATCTTTGGCTTTATCACCAATAGGACTTCTGCAGACTGATAAATTGGCTTGGGAGGAAGTTGTCAAGGTTTCTTGTAGAATCTGCATCATTTCCTTTTCTTGTGATAGGCTCCCTCTGCCTGATTTGCATTCAACTAGTTCTTGAGCAAAGTCTTCAATGCTTTCTAGAATTCGCAGTAAGAGGACTCTATCCTCTTCCTCTATTTTGTGTCCATTGGTTTCAATAATCCTTGTTAGACAAGAAGGGGAGACTTTTTCGGTGGGTGAAGAGACTTTAGATTTAGGCTCAAGATCTATAGGAAGCTGAGCAGTCAACGGACTATGACTATTTACAGAGTTAGAGCTTTTACCTTTGGCAAGTGGCTCCCTTAGAGAGGTCTCCATTTTCTGTGAAAATGATTCCAAATCCATTAACAATTTATCTATCTCTTCCTGACTGTTAGAATTCATAAAATCTCTGTGGTCTCCCTCTTCAACTTTAGGAACTTTTGATTTAAGATCTTCCTCAGGTAGGTTAACAATTGGTTTCTCAAATATCTTACCACTTCCATTTTGTACTGAGGCAGGACATTTTTTAAGAGGAGTACCACAGTCTAAAAATTCTGCTCTATCTTCATTTACCTTTAACAACTTCTGACTGGGTCCATTCTCTGTCATTTGTCCTTTATCTAATGCTTTCTTTCCATCTGACTCTTCTTCAATATACAGGGTTTCCATTAGGTCACCAGAAGAAACATTTTCTAAAGAGTTCATGGTTAATGACTGTGATTGAAGCCGGGCATCTTTTAGAGTTCTGGGATCATTTATCTCAGGGTTATATAAGGGATTTGTAGAGTTGTTTGGAATGGATTTTACTGGGTCTGTTTTCTTAGAACTGTGTTTGTCATCTTGCAGTGCTATAGTTTGAAACTGTCCAGAGTCAGGGGCTGAGAGCTGGACAACATCTTCATATTTAGGGGGCTGTTCAGTGCCAAATACTGGGGAAAAGGGAGTCAGTTGTAAACTGGGCATATTACTGACCAGTTCTGTTAAATCTATAGCCTCATTATTCCCAGGCTGCATGAATTCAAATGGTAGCTTTTTCAGATAGGATGCTAACCTGGTCATTACAGTCACATAGACAGCATCAGAGCTAGAAATTGCATCGTTGCCATTTCCTTCATTGATGCTACTCCCTGACTTTTTCTTTATGCATTGTTTTATGATATCTGTACATTTTTTCAAATCCTCAGAGCATTTCAGCAAGATGTCCAAGCACATTTTTATGTCTGTTCCAGAAGAAAAATTATCTATTTTATGTTTTTCCAAAATCTGAGTAACCAGGTCTTCTTCAGAGAAGTTGTGAAGAAGCACTGAAGTTAGGTTTGTATCAAGCGAGTTTCTATGGGACAAAGATTTTTCCTCAACTGAGGCACTCCGGAGTAAACCAAAGGATGGGGAGCTCCCATCATTGTTATAATGGCCACAGAGCAAGTCAAAATCGACTGACCTCCTATTAAATGAGTCAGACTTAACTTTTCTTCCCTTTTTGTAGGCTGCATGGTTAGAGTTTTTGAGCTTTTCAAAGGAAAATTCTTTTATTTTCCCGCTGGCAAAACTGATTGCTTCTCCTGCAATGTCCTTTAAATTACAGGTGTTCTGAAAGGTAGACCCTTTCTTAACCCTGGGTATGCCTGTTAGGGCCTGCTGGTGATAGTCACCCTCAGCTGAGGAAAACCCATTTTCATGGGGTAGAAACATAGAGTCCAGATCCGCATCTTTGAACTGAGACACAGGGATGTGCAAGAGGTCTGCACAAACACTATGATGTACCACAATGCAGTCAACTCCATGTGTAAAGGTGTGGCAGGTTCCAGTGCAATAATGTATAGCTTGCTCAAAACGCCGGTCTATCACCACACTGCTGTAGTGGTTCACAGTACTGACCACAAGTCTGTAAGTTGCTGCCATAATATCAAATCCACTCAGTGATGTGAATTGGAATTTTCTAGAACTTATTTCAAGTAAATTCTACTAACTTACACTCTGCTGAAAATATACTTGATGACAAAGTTCAGTGGTTTCTTGCAAATATAATGACCTTTCCCACAAAGAAAAACCATTTAAATTTGAGGTTTGGTAACTGTCAGGATACAGTAGCTATTGCACATGTGTGCTTGTATTAGAAAGTCTAATAATTTAATAATCGCGCTCTTTAGTTTTATTTAGTAATATCATGATACTGTAGGATTTTTATAATATAAAATCCTCTTTTAGTTCTTCAGCAGTTCTTTGATGCAGAAATTTATTGTCATTAATTTACTGTCACAAATCTCAGTTGGCAGTATAGAAGTACTGTGATAACTGAGTCCTCCAAAGAATTAAATGATCCATTTTTTTGTGAATGAGAAACCTGTAATGAAAAAAGAAAACAATTTTAAAAATGATTTCTTAATCCTGAGAGAACCTTTTATTTCTTTTTTTGCATCCCATATGTAGTTAGTCACCAAGCCTTATTCTTTGCCACATTACTGCTTATCTTTGATTTATGTCTTTGTATCATCACACCCTACACTTCTTACTACCTGGAGTATTATTACCTTAACTTTGCCTTGTTACAACTGCCTCCCAGTTGGTATTTCTTACTCTACCCTCCTTGTTACCTTACATGACACCAACAAGCTTAGATTCAGAGATTTTTTTTTAAGCCCTCACAGTTCAAGAATTCACAGTGCTGATCTCCATCAGACACCATGCATCCTACCTCCTTTGACTTATTTTCAAGACTTTCAACTTCTGTTCCCATCCATCTACAACCTTATTTTGTGCTACTACCCTGCACCAAACTTTTGCTTCCATCAACTTAATCTTCTCAAAAGTTTGCCAACATATAGCGCTTGTTCTTGATTCTACAATTTCCTCTATACTTGGAAATTATTATCCCATCATCTTCTCTTTTCTTACTAAGAGAAATGACTGTCATTACTGCTCTTGATCCTATTCTCTCAGATACTACCACATGCAGAGCTCTCTCGTTACCAAGTGGATAGAATTTAATCATCCTCTTACTTAAAAAAAAAAAAGGCTTAAAACCATGCTGTAGTTGCTTTCTAAAAAGGTTCAATCTACTCACTCAAGAAATATTGAGTGCCTACTATGTGCCAGGCACTTGTTAAGTGCTAAGGATACAGCAGTGAATAAAATAAAGTCTCTGTTCTTATTGAGCTGATAATCTAGTTGGATAAAGGAAAACAACATGCATGTAAACATATAACTTAGATGGTGACATGTGCTATGGAGAAAAATCAAGCAGGGCAGGGGTTCAGAAAGAATGAGAGGGACTGTGTTATAAAGGGAGGTCGGGGGGGCGTCTGGGTGGCTCAGGTCATGATCCCAGGCTCCTGGGATCAAGCCCCGCATTGGGCTCCTTGCTCTGCAGGAAGCCTGCTTTTCCCTCTCCCACTCCCCCTGCTTGTGTTCCTTCTCTCACTGTGTCTCTGTCAAATAAATAAAACCTTAAAAAAAAGGGGGGGAGGTCAGGGAAGATCTCCCTGACATTCGAACACAGACCTGAAAGAATAAAGGGAACAGGCTGAGGAGGTATTTTGGGCTAAATCATCTCAGGCACAATAGCCATAGGTGCAAAGGCCCTGAGGTGGGATGTACTATAAGAAAGACAAGGAGGCTAAAGTGACTGGGACAGAGAAAGCAAGTGGGGCAGTGTGGGAGGTGAGGTCAGAAAGGAAAGGTGGGAGTTTAAATCATGCAGGATCTGTAGATTTACGATGAATTTGGCTTTATCCTGAGTGAGCTGGGAAATAACTGAGGGCAACCGAGCAGAGGAATGACATGATCAGACTTATATTTTAAACTGGTAATTCCGGCTGCTGTGTTCAGAAGAGACTGTGAAGGATCAAGATAAAAAGCAGAGAGGCAAATTACGGGCTACTGCAATAAATCGGGCAAGAAGGCTTGGGGGCTCGGACCAGGATAGTAATAATGGAGAAGTTTAGATACTGTATATATGTCAAAGGTAGAGCCAGTAGGATTTGCTGAACGATAGGTGTGCAATACTACTAAATCAAGAATGATGCAGCAATCAGTTCGTGGGGAACCAGCGTAGGCCTCAGGCAATCTGAACAGGATAACATGGATAGCAGACCAAATCATACAACTTACATCAACAATATGAATGACAAAATTAAAAAAGAAGAGTTGAAGAGATCCCTGTATGACCTGTTTTCTCAGTTTGGCCACGTTGTAGATCTGTAGTTTTAAAGACCATGAAGATGAGGGGGCAAGCCTTTGTTATTTTTAAGGAAGCGGGCTCATCCACAAATGCCTTGAGACAGTTACAAGGATTTCCATTTTATGGTAAACCAATGTGAATCCAGTATGCAAAAACAGATTCTGATATAATATCTAAAATGTGTGGCACTTTTGCTGACAAAGAAAAGAAGGAAAAGAAAAAAGTGAAAACTGTGGAACAGACTGTAACCACTGCAAACAAAAAGCCTGGTCAGGGAACACCAAATGCAGCAAATACCCAAGGAAATTCAACACCAAATCCTCAGGTCCCTGATTACCCTCCAAACTATATTTTATTCCTCAATAATTTACCAGAAGAGACTAATGAGATAATGTTATCCATGCTGTTTAAATCAGTTTCTTGGCTTCAAGGAAGTATGTTTGGTACCTGGGAGTCATGAGATTGCTTTTGTTGAATTTGAAAATGACGGACAGGCTGGAGCTGCCAGGGATGCTTTACAGGGATTTAAAATCACACCATCCCATGCCATGAAGATCACCTATGCCAAGAAATAACATATGGGATAGTTGTCTTTAAAGGACTTGGTGTTACTTATAGTGTTTGTTTTGATAACATTTGGTCAAGCCATTTTTTAATAGTTGGGATGAAGGGTAGTGAAAGTGAAATTTTTGTGAATGATTTTAAAAAATACCTAGTCTTTCTTTAGCCTTAGTGAACTATGAAATATGAAGGCCTCAATTTTGTATAATAAACTTTTATTTTTATTCTTTAAAAAAAAAGGATGATGCAGTAAAGCAATGAAAGGAAGGAGATTATGACTGAAAAGGAGAGCATCAGTTTCACTACACCATTGATAGCAATGGCATTTTAACAATAAAAATCTTTACCCCCCTTAATGAGAAACAGAACTTTATTGTTTTCACTTTTATTTCTTCAAGGCTAGAAAACTGTTTTTTTTTTTTTTTCTTATTTGTTATATTTCTTTTCTGGTACATTGTCTCTTCATATCCTTTGCTCACTTAGGTATTAGAGACTTAATGACTACATACACAATTAATTCATGAAGAACCCTTTCTTTTGTTGAATTCTTATGCTAGAGTACATTTCCTGGCCTTCTGGATCCAATGATTACTCTGTTTTTATGCCAGTCCTACCCTATTGTAATTACTGTTGTCTTATTAAGTTTTACTATCTGGTTTTCCTTCCCTTATCCCTAATTATGATTTTTTTTTTTTTACACTCCAAATGTTCTTTGATGGTCTTCCAGATGACTTTTTGAATAGTCAAGTTTTAAGAAAAATGCTATTGGAATTTGATTCCAATTGCAATAAACTTATGAATTACTTTGAAAAAACACTGGTATCATTTTAATATCAGATTTTTCTACCCAGGAAGATATAAATCTTAATTCTCTCTTATTTCTCTCTTTGTGGTTTTCCTCAGTGGGTCACCCCCCCATTCTTCTTGTCCTTCATTGTCTTAAATTTGTTGCTATATGAATGGATCTGGAGTTACTGTGTCATTCTCCACTTCCTCACCTTCAAATCTCAGATGGTGGCTTATATAAAACTCTAAAACCTAGATCTCATGAAGGATGAAGATGAAGCAGAAAGAAGTTTTACACTAAAGGAAGTGCCCAGTAAATCTTAACTTAAAATGCAAAGAAGCCAAAGAGGAACTAGGTGTTATGGGACAAAATCCTAGAACATGGCAATAGAAGGAATTACCTTTCCAAAAGGTGCGCAAAAGACAGGGAAGAAATAGCACCAAACATGAAAAACTATATACCTTTTCAGAAATCCAAGATTTTGAAAGAACTTTTCAGTAAGGATAAAAGGAAAGAAAAATAAAGGATATTACTAAGAAAGTATATCAGGATAACTATGTGAGAGATACTAGGACTATATCCTAATACCGTTGATAATATAGGAGATAAAACTGGTGCAGAGGCAAAATACATGAGTGTTAGAAAATTTAAATATCCAGACACCTATGAAAACATGTGATAAATTCCTAAATTAACATAAAGACTATTTTATTTCTCTGAAATTTGAGAAATTAAAGAAGTATTTCTCTAAGCTTGGATATAACCAAAACAGGCAGTTTATAAGGTAACATGACAGAAAATACAAGTATTAGTGTGATATTAGAATTTGAAATAGTCAAGGAAGAGAGAACACTGGCCAAAGACAGACATGTGCTTTTAGACCACAGCTGCCCTATAAAACATGCTGTGTTGATGGAAATATTCTCTATCTGTTCTGATATGATTGCCATTAGCCACATGAGGCTATTGAGCCCTTTAAATTTGGCTAGTGTAATTGAAGAGCTGAATTTTAATTTTATTACTAATATAACATAATAAAAAAAAGCCTGAATTTATTTCAGTAAAAAAAAATTTTGAAATTTTGAATTTGTTTTAGACTCACACAGAAGTTGCAAAAGTGGTAGAGAGAGTTCCTGTGTACTCTTCCCCCAGTTTCCTCCAAAGATAACATCCTACATCACATCACCATAGTACAATGAGCAAAACCAGGAATTGACATTGGTACTATTAACTGAACTACAGACTTTATTCAGATTTCACCAGTTTTACTTGCACTCACTCCTTCCTTCCTCCCTTCCTTCTATAATAACTACCACCACAATCAGGATACAGAACTGTCCCCCATCACCCCCCAAAACCCCTCCTATTACCCTATGACTTTATATACCCTGTGACTATAGAGTTACAGTCACCCTAATCCTAACCCTGACAATCACGGATCTATTTTCCATCATTATAGTTTTGTTATTTCAAAAATGTTTTATGTATGGAACCATAAAGTATATAAACTTTTGATATTTTCTTCTCTCACTTAATAGAATGATTCTGAGGCATTCACTTCACCACATGTATCAACAGTTCATTACTTTTTATTGCTGAGTTGTATTCCATTGTGTGGATATACCACAGTTTGTTCACCCATTCACTCGTTCAAGGATATTTATGCTGTCTCCATTTTCTGGCTATTACAAATAAAGCTGTTGTGAATACTGGTGCACAGGTTTTTGTGTGAAATAGTTTTCATTTCTCTAGCATAAATATAAGTCTTGGGTTGTATGTTAATTATATATATATATATTTTGTTGTTTGTTTAAGATTTTATTTTTTTAGAGAGACAGACAGGGAGCATGAGTTGGGGGAGGGACAGAGGGAGAGAGAGAGGGACAAGCAGACTCCACTGAGCGGGAAGCCCCACACAGGGCTTAATCCCAGAACCCTGAGATCATGACCTGAGCCAAAGTCAGACACTTAACCAAGTGAGTGACCCAGGCACCCCTTAAGTATATCTTTATAAGAAACTGCCAAACTATTCACCTGAGTAACTGTACCATTTTACATTCCCGCCAGGACAAGAGATATGGTTGGTTTCACATCCTTTTCAGCATTTGGCATTGTCAGTATTTTCCATTTTAGCCATTCTAATAGGTGTGTGCTGTTATCTCATTGTGGTTTTAACTTACATTTTCTTAATGTCTAATGATGTCAAACATCTTTTCTTGTGCTTACTGACCAGCCCCATATCTTCTTTGGAGAAGTGCTGTTTAAATTTTTTGCCCATTCTAATTAATTAATTATAACTTAAAAAGCCGCATGTGGCTAGTAGCCACTATATTACAGTGTAGTTCCAGATAATAGGAATGTAGCTTTCAGAAATGTAAGACTTTAAAAGAAAACATGAAGGAAAAAAAGGAGGTATGGCAAAAATGAAGATTGGTAGGTTTTAAAAATGCAATCTGATGAATTTGCCATAAGTAACCTTACTGAGAAAAAAAAGTGGGAAGAAGAGTTAAAGAACTAATTGCAAATTTAGGTCTCTAAGTTAAAGTTTTGAAGGGACATAACTGGAAGAGGGAGGAAGCATATAACAAAGCCAAACCCCAAGGGGTGGCATCAATTTCAACGAGAAGCTTACAGTTTAAAATGATTTGAGCTTTTTATAAAAATGCCAAAGAGACCAAGATTACTTCCCCAGTATTTGGTTCAGATCTGTGAGTGTCAAATTCTGCCTTTTTTGTTCGGACCATGATTAACTGATGCCCAACTGTCTAGCTGGAATCCTAGACACGGAATCTAATCCAACTAGTCTCAATCAGAGATAGATCATAGTCTATCTAATTCAGAACCACCACACTATCTTGTGTTTCTAAGTGAAAGCCAGGCTACATGGGTTGAATCCCCACCCTGCCACTTACAGCTGTGTGGTCTTACATAAGCTGGCTAACTTCTGTCGGCCTCTTTCACCTGTAAAACAGAGATAATAACACTACCCATCTCACAAGGATTAAGTGAACATGTCAATGTCAAATGCTTAGAATAAGGCTTACGACACAAGAAATGTTCAATCGCTGTTACTGGTATAATTCATTCATCAAACATTTTCTAATCTGAGCCAGGCCCAAAATAATTCATTATGATGGCCCTGAGTGTACTTCCTGTGTGAGGGCAATGAGAGAAGCAAGCACAGTGGGAATCAGGAGCACTAGGGCAGGGCTTCCGTTGTCCCCCATTTGCTCTCACAATTAATACACATTCTTTTCAGAAAAGTTAGAAAATGTTCATAAGTAAAAACATTTTAATTACCCATTCAAAAATAAGCAGTTAATGTTTTTATGGGTATGTATCCTGACATTTTCTTAAGAAAATTTATAAATGTATATTTTTTACAAAAGTGTGACCATACTATGTATTTTAAAACTTACTTCAAACTAGCAGTATCTCATGAATATACTTCCATGTCAGAACAGATCTAGATCATTTTTTTTTTTTAGATTTATTTATTTCAGAGAGAGAGAGAGAGAGAAAACGCATGAGTGGAAGGGGCAGAGGGGAGAGGGAGACAGAATCTGAAGCAGACTCTGTGCTGAGCATGGAGCCCAACTGGGGCTTGATATCACCACCATGAGTTCACAACCTGAGCCAAAACCAAGACTTGGATGCTTAACTGACTGTGCCACCCAAGAGCCCCAGATCGAAACCATTTTTAATGGACATACAATATTTTACCATATGGATAAAATAATTCAGCGATCTACCACTGATATACAATTAGGTTACTTATTGTTTTTTTTGTTTTAAAATAAACAGTGATAAGCAGTCTTATACATGTTTTTCAGAGTTGTCTAGTTATATTCTTAGGATATATTCCACGTAGTAGAATGCTGAGTCAAAAGGGGTAGTGTATGTATGCATACACATTTTAAAGATTCTTAGATATGTAAGGTCAGTCTTTCCTCCAGAAAAATGACAAATTTCTGCTTCCAATATCAGGATAGGATCAGATCCATTTCCCCATGTTCTCCTTGAATGATACCACTCTTTAAATCTTTGCTAATTTGATAGATGAAAAAAAGGAGGTGTATTATTTTAAATTGTGCCTAAACATTGTTTTATTTACCTCATAGACATTTTGTGTTCATTTGTGAAGCCTTTCTTCACGCTGTTGGCCTATTTTGAAAGAGAACATCCAAATTTGACTGAAGAGTCAGGAAAGATTTCCCCAAAGTAAGGAATGTATGTACCTAGTTTTGAAGGACCAATGAAAATTAAACAAAAAGGAAGGGAAGGGGGCGCCTGGGTGGCTCAGTCGGTTAAGCGTCGTCTGCCTTTGGCTCAGGTCACGATCCCAGGGTCCTGAGATCGAGGCCCTGCTCCACGGGGAACCTCCTTCTCTCTCTCCCTCTGCCGCTCCCCCTGCTTGTGCTCTCTCTCTCTGTGTCAAATAGATAAATAAAATCTTAAAAAAAAAAAAAAAGGGAAGAATAGGCAGAGGGGAACATACAGGTGAAGGCTCATAGGCCTAACATGGCACAGCTTTCAGAACTACAAGCAGTTCCAGCTGATTTCACTGGGGGGAGTAGAAAGCAAGAGGAAAGGACACCAGGAGAGCAGCAGGAACTAGACCACAGACTGGCCTGTGTGCTAAATTAAGAGCCTGGACTTAATTCTGAAAACTACAGGTAAAACAAAGACCTTTTAGGCTGGGGAATAACAGGATGAAATTTATATTTTAGAAAGATCATTCTAGCAGCTGAATGGAGGCATGGAAGTCAATTAGGAGACTACTGTAATAATCCATGCAAGAAGTGGTAAGAAGCAAAACCAAGTAGGTGGCAGTAATTAACAAAGAGGAGGGCACTGATTAGATAGTCGAAGAGGAAGAATTCACAGAATAGGAGAAAGTGAAAGGGAAGAATCTTGGGTTTCAGGCTTGGGTTTTGGGGGACTAGTGTTGCTATGCCCAACACAGAATTTTTGTTTTTGTTTTAAGGAAAGTGGCCATACAAAACAGAGAGTGTTATTCTGAATGTGTTGTTTGAAGAGGTACCTGTGGAATATCCAAGTGGTGATGACTGGATGAAATGTGAATACAAGCACCTGGAGGTCAGCAGAAAGAATTGGGTTGGTGATGCAGCCCTGAGGTTACTCAGGGTGAGTGCACAAAGTGAGAAGAGCTCTGGGCTGAGGCATAGGGCTCATTGGCATTTCTGGGTTAAACAGAGGAACAGAATTCTTAGAGGGAACCTAAGAAGGAAGAGCCAAAAAGGTAACATGGAAACCAGGAGAAAGCAGTTTCAAAGAGGCTGAAGGAGAGACTCAAAATGGAGGTCACTAGTGTTGGATACTGCAGAGAGGTGAAGGCAAAACAAAAATTACCCATTGGGTTTGCTAATATGAAGGTCACTGGTAACCTTAGCAAGTGGAATTTCAAAGGAATCCCAGACTATGGAATAGTCCCAAAGACAGTGTATGCATAAGAGTGATATAGAATTAAAAATGCCTGTCAACATTAAGTCTAAAAGAACTCCTTCAATAAGTAAAAAAAGTTCTAAATGATAAAAAAGCATTGTATAATAGTTTGAACTTTTTTTGTCTTAATGGCACATGAAATGAGTGTTTCACCATTTTTAAAAAAACTCATTTGAGAGTGAGAGAGAGAGAGAGAATGAACACAAGCAGGGGGGAGGGTCAGAGGGAGAAGGAGAAGAAGACTCCCTGCTGAGCAGAGTGACCGATGTGGGGTTCAATCCCAGGACCCCAGATCATGACCTGAGCCAAAGGCAGACGCTTAACTAACTGAGACACCCAGGCGCCCCTCACCATCTTTGACTTGATGAAATATGCAGTACAATTTTTCAGTCTAAACATCTGTTGTTTAGAGAGAATAGATTTCTCAGGAAATTACAGTTAATTATTCTGCATATTTACATTTATTCCACCTCAGGTCTTGTTATACGCTGCTTGCCCACTTCCCAGGCCTTTTGTCTCTCTTTTCATCCCTACAAACTGCCTAAGTGGTTCATATACAATTTCAGAGTTCATTCAGCACTTACTATTTCTTCCACTTTAAGCAGTTTACAATTAGTCTAACAAGTATTTTCCAGTGGTTCCAGGTAGTCCTCCACAGAAAACTGCTATATGGCCATTTCTGATGAAGATTTGTTGTGAAACAAAGTTACAGAAGCAGCAGACAAGAAAAGTTAGGAGGGAGAGAACTGGATTTTGAAAGATAAGAGCCTTACCAAGTGAAGAAGGGATTAAACTACACCTTACAAGCAAAAAGGAATTCTACAAAGGCACAGAGATATGAAAAGGCTTGGGTGTGTTTGGAGAATTGTAAGGAGCTTGATATTGCTGAAGTTAAAAATGTACAGGATGGGTTTTACAGTTTTAAGGTATCCTCCAAACAGTAAGAATAAAAGTAGGAATTTAAACTCCATATTCAAAGAACCTAAGAGACACCTGTAGCCCCAAATCACAATATATGAAGATAGAAAGCAGAAGCAGGAATGATACATAAACGACTTACAAGAGTAGAGGAGGAAGGCATACTAATGGCAAGCAAACCAAGTCACCCTGCATAACCCAATAAAGGCCTAGGTTTGGAAATGGGCTAGGATAGAAGACTGAACATACGGGGATTGTTTGAAAAAGTCTGCAAAGGAATAGCCCTCCCTACTCGCACTCCACAAACTCAGAACCAGAAAAGCCCCAACCTCGGGGGCAGACAGAGAAGGTGGTAAAGACTGAAATTTGAGTAAAAGTCTATACTCTGAATAAGCCCACTTTCCCCAGCCCAGATCCAGGTCACTAAAAACCTCTAGCTCCCATTCCCCAATGTGGATTAAAGAATCCTTTACTAGAGATTAGAAATCCCATCTAATCACATGATCCCCTTACAGTGAAACCCACTAATTGACATATCCTACTCACAAACGGAGAGCTTCCTCTCAGCTTTTTAGAGCCTCACTTTTATTTTATTTTAAAGATGTAATTTATTTATGAGACAGAGCGTGCACCAGCATGAATGAGGCGGGGGAGGGGGGAGGCCAGGGGGTGTGGCGGGGCAGAGGGAGAGAGAGAAGTAAACTACCTGCAGGGGGGGCTCCATCCCAGGACCCTGGGATCATGACCCCAGGGGAAGGCAGACACTTAACCTACTGAGCCACCCAGGTGCCCCCTCACTTTTATTTTAAGTCAATTTTATTTGGGCACTCGGGTGGCTCAGTCGGTTAAGTGACCACAACTCTTGATCTCAGCTCAGGTCCTGGGATGGAGCCCCGGGGTCAGGCTCACTGCTCAGTGGGTAGTCTGCTTCTCCCTCCCCCCCACCCCACTTGTGCATGCGCATGCACAGGCGCATGCTCTCTCTCTGTCAAATCCATAAATCTCAAGAAAAAAGGAGTTAAATCAACTTTATTGATGTGTAATTTACATATAATAAAAATGTACACATTAAGTATAAAATTCATCGAGACTTAAGAACCATGTAACCACTGCCCTAAAAAAGACAACATTTATGATACCCTAAAACTATCCTTGTGCCCTTTCCCAATCAATTCCCCTAACCTACGGTGTTTGACAACCACTGATCTGATTCCTATCACCATAGATTAGTTTTGCCAGTTGCAGATCTTCATATGAATGTAATCATACAATATATATACTTTTGAGTTTGGTTTCTCTCACTTAGCACAATGGTTTTGATATTCATCCATGTTAATGCATGGATTAATTGTATATTCCTTTTTACTGCTTAGTAGGTATTTTACTAAATGAATGTATCAAAATTTATCTTCTCTGTTCACCAGTTGATTATAATTTGAGTCATTTCTGGTTTGGGTTGTTAATGAATTAAAAGCTGCTATGAACATTCAAGTAAAAGTCTTTGTGGGTATATATTCATTTTTTTCTGGGTAATTAATAGTGGAATTGCTGAGTCATGGCAAGTGTATGTTTAATTTTATAAAAACATGCAGAACTGTTTCCCAAAGTGGTTCTACCATTTCATATTCTCATCAACAACACCTGAGAGCTGTAGTGGCTCTAAATCCTTTTGGATATTTGTCAGTTACTTTACTTTTACCCATTTTAGTGCGTATGAAGTGCTATCTCACTGTGAATTTAATTTCCATTTCCCTGATGACAATGATATTGAGAATTTTTTCATACGCTTTTTAACAATTGATACATATCTTCTTTTGTGAAGCATTTATTCAACTCTTTTAGGCTGTCTTTGATTACTGTTCTAAAAATTCATTTGTGTATTTTAGCTATAAATATTACCTCGTGGTCTTTAGCTTTCCTTTCATTTTCTTGGCAGTAACTTTTGAAAAGTAGGAGGTCTTAATTTTACTACTTTTAAATTTTTAACAATCCTAAATTTTAATAATCCAATGAATCAATTTTTCTTCTGTAGTTAATAGGCTGAATTTGAAGATCACCCAGCACCATTTGTTCAAAAGACTATCCTGTCCCCATGTTGGAGCCTTTGATGAAAAACAACCATATATAGAGGTTTATTTCTGCATTCCCTACTCTTTTATCTTTATATACACCAATACCATTCTGTCTTAATTATTGTATTTTACATAAGTCTTAAAATACCTTTGACCCTTGAACAACATGGGTTTGATCTATGTGGGTCCACTTAATATGCAGATATTTTTTCTTTAAAGATTTTATTTTTATTTATTCAGAGAGAGAGAAAGAGCGTGTGAGGAGGAGGGAAGGAGAGAGAGAACCTCTAGCAGACTCCCCACCAAGCACAGAGCTCAACACAGGGCTTGATCCCACAACCCTGATATCCTGACCTGAGCCAAAATTTAGAGTCGGACACTTAACCAACTGAGCCACCCAGGCGCCCCTGCAGATATTTTTCAACAATATAGTGGAAAAAATGTTGATAATTTGTGACAATATGAAAACCCTCACCAATAAACCACATAGTCCAGAAATACTGAAAAAACTAAGAAAAAGTTAGGTATGTCATGAATGCATAAAATAACATGTAGGTACTAGTCTACTTTATCATTTACTACCATAAAACATCCACAAATCAATTATAAAACATTAAAATTTATCAAAACTTACATATACAAACACAAACCATACATGGTGTTATTCCCAGTCAAGAGAAAAATAAACATAAATATGCAGTATTAAATCATAATTTCATAAAATTAACTATAGTACATACTGTACTGTAATAATTTTGTAGTCACCTCCTGTTGCTATTGCAGAGAGCTCAAGTGTTACAAGTATCCACTTGAAACACCATGTGACACTAATAATATCCATGAGAGTAGTTCCTCTCTCCAGTAAATTGCACACTGCAGTAAAAAAGGATCTCTATTAGTTCTTGCTATTAGTAAAGTTTTTGGAAAACCAAAAGTTATACTCAGATTTTCAACTGCATGGGGGGCTGATGCCCCTAATCCCCATGCTATTCTAGGGCCAACTGTAATAATGTAAATCCTTTTTTTTCTTTTTCAGAATTGTTTTGGCTATTCTAAGTCCTTTGCACTTCCATGTCAATTTTGGAATCAATTAGCCAATCTTCACAAATAAAACCTGCTGGGATTCTGACTGAAATTTCATTGAATCTAAATCTCCATTTGTTAACTCAACACCCAAAGAACAAATAATCCAGTTAAGAAATAGGCAGAAGACATGAACAGACATTGTTCCAAAGAAGACATCCAAATGGCCAACAGACACATGAAAATATGCTCAACATTACTCGGCATCAGGGAAATACAAATCAAAAACACAAGGAGATACCACCTCACACCAGTCAGAATGGCTAAAATTAACAAGTCAGTAAATGACAGATGTTGGTGAGGATGCGGAGATAGGGAACCCTCTTACACCATTGGTGGGAATGCAAGCTGGTGCAACCATTCTGGAAAACAGTATGGAGGTTCCTCAAACAGTTGAAAACAGAGCTATCCTATGACCCAGCAATTGCACTCCTAGGGATTTACCCCAAAGATATAAATGTAGTGCTCTAAGGGGCACCTGCCCCCCCAATGCTTCTTAACAGCAATGTCCACAATAGCCAAACTATGGAAAGAGCCCAGATGTCCATCGACAGATGAATGGATAAAGAAGATGTGATATATATATATATACATACAAAGGAGTACTATTCAGCTATCAAAAAAAAAATCTTGCCATTTGCAACGATGTGGATGGAACTAGAGGGCATTATGCTAAGTGAAATAAGTCAGTCAGAGAAAGACAATTATCATATGATCTCACTCATGTGAGGATCATAGGGGAAGAGGAAAAAATAAAACAAGATGAAATCAGAAAGGGAGACAAACCATAAGAGACTCTTAAGCATAGGAAGCAAACTGAGGGTTGCTGGAGGGAAGGAGGGTAGGGGGATGGGGTAACTGGGTGATGGACATTAAGGAGGACACGTGATGTAATGAGTGCTGGGTATTAATATAAGACTGATGAATCACTGACCTCTACCTCTGAAACTAATAATACATTTTATATTAATGGAATTAAATAAAAATTAAAAGAATTAATAAATCTCCATTTGTTGACAACAATATCAAGTCTCTAATCCATGTAACCCATGAACATAATACAGCTCTCCGTTTATTTAGATGCTCTTTGATTTCCTTCAGCAACGTTTATGGGCCTTTCATTAAATTTATTCCCAAGTAATTCATGTTTTTTGATGCTAATGCAAATGATACTGTTGCTTTAATTTCATTTTTCATTTGTTTGTTGCTGATAGGTAGAAACATAGTTGATTTATATATATTGATCTTGTCACTTGCCACTCCATTAAATCCACTTATTATGGTAATTTTTGGGTAAATTCCTTTGGATTTTCTACATAAACAGTCATGCTGTCTGAGAACAGAGATTGTTTTAGTTTTTCCTTTCCAATATTTACTGCCTTATTGCCTACTACACTAGCTAGGATCTCCAGAACAATATTGAATAGAAGTGGTTAGTTCAGAAATCCTTGCCTTATACCCAATCTTAGGGAAAAGTATTCTATCTTTCACCATTAAGTATGATTAAGCTGCAGGTTTTTTGATACTCTACCAGATTGAAAAGTTCTCTTCCATTATTAGTTTGTTAAGAGTTTTAAAAAATCTCACATGGTCGTTTAATTTGGTCATATACTTATTCTGCATTTATTGAGCTGATCACATAATTTTTACCCTTTATTTTGTTAATGTGGTAAAAAGGGGGTGAGAGAACTGAAATTTATATTAGGAAGGCGAGACACAATGTTTAAAATAAATGAATGATGAATTTGCAATATATGCATTCATAAATATTGAGGCAAATAATGAAAGAAATAGTTAAGAAAAAATTCACATCTCCGAGGAGCAGGCCAACTTGGGAGTGGAAACTGATATTTTTTAGAAGTCTCAAGCACTGACACTTTAATATGAGAATTAATATGCAATATTTGATAACAAATATTTAAAATTAAAAACAGGTTCTAGAGATGTGAAGATGGGGCTAGGGTGATTATTGTGTGCTACGGCTAGGGAGCAAGGGCATAGGGGAGATAAATGCAGCTTCAGGCATGGGTTGTTTTGGTGGGGTATCCAGAAGGTATTTCCCATGCAGATGGATATACTTGGCAGGGAAAAGACAGGAGTTGAGATAAAGATTTGGGAATAAGCACCAGATTTTGTGGTTTGTGCTCAAGACTGATCATGCACACGGTAAAAAAAACAGTCAAGGGCAAAACTCTGAGGAAGGCTGTCATGTATGGGGTAGGGAAGAGAAGGATGCAAGGAAGGAGACAGAGAATGAATTTTCAAAAGGCAGGAAGAAAACCAGCCCAGAAAACACAGAAGTCAAGGGAGAAAAGTATTTCATTCTTTCAACAGGCTGAATTCCAAAGACTGTGTACCAACGAACAGAGTTATACTTGTCTTTTACAGGTGTTTCTCCCTAATTTCAGGAGAGATTTGGGAAGTTAAAACTTTAAACAACATACATGTAATGATGGAAAACAGAGAATGGTGTTACACATATTTTTTATGTTGCTATTTATGTGTTCTATTTCAGGAAACATCTGCAGCAGAGAGTATGAGGTACAGAACTTCCACTGCTTATCTCAACTGCTGAAAGGGTTCAAGAAGAAAATGAGCAACAGAAATCACAGACACAAAAGAAAATTGGCTAAATATCCATGCCACTTAGATGGGACATGTGAAGACGCAGAAGAGGAAAAATTATAGAAAAATGCCTAAAAATTTATTTAACAGAGTACACAAGGTGTGATGATTCAGAAGTAATGAGTCATTTAGAAATAATAAAACTATCAGTTTGCCTGGAAAACACAGGCAATCTTTGGTGGATGACTCAGTATGGAAACTGACCCCAAGAGAACAATTTAGAGGCATACAAAAACATATACCACTGAACTACTTTACTTGTAGGAGATAAAAGGAGACGTGGAATATTTTATTTGTTGTGTTCACTTCAAAAACAGGTGAGAAAATAAATTAAGAAGTTTCTTAGAAGGCAAGATATTTCTGATGCTCAAAGAAGCCGTATACGTGAATATGAAAGAACAAATTAATGCTTTAGGTTTAGGGCTAATGTCTTAATAATTAGACTCAAAGTAAGATAAGAACATCTCAGCAGCAGACCTAATTTGAGCATATGGGAATTAGAAAGAGCTTAAAAATTTACCTTTATTTTTACTCCAGTGGAGGAAAGGAAATGTGGCTGAGGGGGAAAGCACCAGGTGGGTGGTCAGGAGCTCCCCATCCCAGCTTTGCTTTGTACTGACCAGCTCAGTAAGTTGGTCAAATTGCTTCCTTTACTGGGATTTGACCTTCTCTTCTAGAAAAACAGGACAAAAGCTGGCCCCGGGGTCTAGAAAACATGAGGAAAACCAAATTTTTTTCTTGTTTTGAATTAGGAAATAGCTATGTTTTATAAAAGCTATTTTGTATTATTTGATGCAGGAAGAAGCACAGTGAATTGGCTACTAATTTTTAATGCATGTAATTTGCAAAGCTACCGATTTCCCTGAGTAGTGGCCCTGAAAGGAAAATTTATAAGCTAAAGTTTTAACCTCTTTATAATTTTTAAAAATTCTCTATTATATACTCTAAAACATCAACAATAGTTCTGTCTGTTGGTAGTATTTTAAGTTCCTTTAATTCAAATATTTTCCTTTCTAAGTTTTTTTCTTATTTTGGAGGAGGTCATATAAAAATCAAATCACATCCTACACATAAAAATCATTTGACATTTTAGAAGAATATAAATTCAATACAATTCGAGAGCCAGGTATTCTTCAAGATGGGGGAACTAAGAATTCAGTGATTTTGCCTCGAACAGCTTATAACACGAGTAGGCAGAGAAAGAAGATGCCTAACCTTTGTATCAAGAAAGGCATCCCAGAGAGGAAGATTGCCAGGCACAGTCCCAGAGCAGAGCAGTAGTTGGCTACAGGAAGAAAGGGAAAAATGCCTTGTGGACAAAAGGGAGCAAGGCGTGGGAAGTGGCATGAGATGTCTGAGAAGCTACCAGGAGTTTGGCATTATTTCAGGGTCAAGTTTGAAGACAGGCTTTGAGGCACCACAGCTGAAGGGATGTAGAGGCAACAGAGAGCCCTTGAGAGATTGAGGGAATGAAGGGACAAGGTCAGATTTACATTGTAGGCCTATCACTTGGTGAAGCACTGGGGAGGACAGACTTGGAGAAGCAAGACCAAAGCTAGGCAGATCAGGGAGAAGGCCTCTGCAGAGTCTGGAAGAGAAATCAGTGAGGCTATAAATGGAAGGCAGCTCAGAAGCTTAAATGACTAACCCATGATCACAAATCTATAAGCAGGATCTGAACATAAGTTTTTTACCTTTAAATCCCATGCTTTTCTACATCCCTGTCCAAGCACAAATTCTCGTCAAAGTTGACAAGAGATCTTAAATTCATTTTTATTAAGTAAATTATGGATCTTAAGAGACTTTAATCATTAATGCATATTAAGTACCCCAAATGTTCAGGGCATTACAGAAAACAAACAAAGCTCCTGTCTTGTAGGAACTTATGGGATAAAAGAAATGAGACAAAAAGAATAGATCAATTTATTCAATGGGTATTTATTGAGGCACTCCTGGGCCCTGATGAAGATCACATTCTAGTGACAGTTCCTTTTAGAACATAATTTTTACATCTCCCTTTCTTTCCCTGAGAAGTTTATTTTGGTACAAGTTAGCAGAGAGGCTCTTCAGAGCCAAGTGGGCAATTCTAGAAGATGACCAGGAACACGGGGTAAAATAAATGGAAACATGGGTTAGGGGAACTTTGCTTGAATGGGATGATAAGAGAATAGGAAAAAATCCCAAAGGATGGAATGGCTGGAAAAAAGCTGGGGAGGGGCCTGGAATTGCCTTCCATGCAATTTGGATTTGACAGATCAAAGTTGTTGCTTACTTTTTTAACAACAGTTTTAACTTTATAAAACTAATTACTATAGAAATAAAACATACCTGCTGCAAAAAGAGAGAGAGGGTGCACATGATTAACACAAAGAGGGGGGAAAAAAGGATCACACCTAGAGGGAGTATCAATGTGAACATTTTTGTAAATGTCCTTTTTTGGCTTTAGACATACATGTACAAGTGAACAGACACAAGGATTTTTGTGAATTTTTTTGTTTTTTAGAAACAAAAGTGAGACTTAATTATAGTTTATTACCTGTTTATTACTTAATATAGGGAAACATCTTTTTATAAAAACAAAAGCTACATCATACATCTTACATACATTGTCTGGATATACCAAATTTACTTATTCAATTCTCTATTAAGGCAGTTAGGATGTATGATAAGGTACAGAAAGGAAGCAAGCAAATGATAAAATAGACTTTAGCTGTAGCAGCATTCTGATTATTCCAAAGGTGGAAAGAGATAAGACATATGGGAGCTCATGAGACTTTAGTGTTCCAGACATAAGATGAATAATGTCTGAATCTGGAATTCTTTGTGGATGAAAAATTTCCAAAAGGGGAACAACAACAAAAAAAAAGAGACTGCAACCCAACACACACTAAAAATGAAGTAATTTCAAATCTTCACATCTGCAGAACAGATAAAATGTCAAAGAAAGCACTCAGACAACTTAAAACAGTGGGGGGACTGCCAGGGAAAAACCAATCGCCATTCTAGTGGTCATCCATAACCACAGCTTTCCAAGGAGGTGACAGAGTCCTCCAAATTGTGCTCTAATAGACAGTGCACTGAGCCTTTCTTGTGAGATGCTGGGGGCCTTAAGACGTCATGTATCCTCTCTGGGCCTCCATTTTCTCGTGTTCAGGCAGGCTCTGTAAGTTGCAAACTATACTTGTCAGAGTTCCCTCAAAAGCTGCCAATACTAGGCATTTCCCACTGCAACCAGAATAGCTCTGCTTTCATCTGTTTTATATATTGGATCTCCAAAAAATATTTTATTTGGGGAAAAAAAAAGAGTTCCACAGCTAAAAAATACACTTAACATCACAGGATTAAAGAAACATAACATTCGGGGCACCTGGTTGCCACAGTTGGTTAGGTGTCCAATTCTTGGTCTCAGCTCAGGTTGTGAGATGGAGCTCTACGTTGGGCTCCCCGCTCAGTGTGGAGTCTGCTTGGGTTTCTCTCTCTCCTTCTCCCTCCCTCTTGCACTCTCTCTAAAATAAATAAATAAATCTTTTTGAAAAAAGAAACATAACATTCACCCTTCGGATTATGTATTAATCACAAATGAAAAACTGTAAATTGATAATGGAGGGATATGAAAGTCATCACCTCACACATAGCATCACTAACTGTGGGACAAAAAAATAGTATGCACCTCTCTTAATATGATGAATGTGAAGATGAAAGTATCACAGGGTTTTCTTGCCAGAAATATTTAGCTTTAACTAACCTTTTAGATCTAATGTCCAGGAAATACAGGCAGTAGAGAACTATGTTACTACCATGAGGAAGTGAGAAATTCAAGATATGGATCATTTTAAAGACAGTTGGTCTGGTCTCTTCAATAAATCAGTATCATGAGAGGAAACGTGTGGAGATGAGTCAGGGGGAAAAGGAGCTGGAAGAAACACCAACTACAAAGTAGGCTCTGAGGTGGGAGCACCTCAGAGTGCAGAGTTAAGAATGCCACTGTGACTAGACTCTGACTTTTGCTAGGTGAGATGGGGAGCTACTGAAGAACTCTGAGCAGAAAAATGACATGATCTGACTTACTTTTTAACAAGATCATTCTAGTTGGTTACTCTGATAAGAATAGACTACAGGGGATTAGGAGAGAAAGCAGGGACACCAAAAAGGAGGCAAATATTCCTGGAAAAATCCAGGCAAAACACAATGCTGGCTTGGGCCAGGTGGTAGCAGGGGAAGAGTGAGAAATAGATTCTGGATATAATTTGAAACAAGAGTCAATGGAACAGATGTGTGGGCTTTGTGGAAAAGAGGGAGGTCAAGATGAGTTTATGAGTTGATTTTAAAAACTGTTGTTTTGTCTTTGTTTCTGCTTGAACAACTAGAAGACTGACATTAATTGAGACTGGGAAGACTGCAGGAAGAACAGATTTGTTGGTAGGAGAGGGAGTGGTGGTGGTATGGTCAGTAGTTCAGTTTGGGATGTTATTTTTGAAATGCCTGTTAGATACTCAGGTAAAGATATGCAGAATGTTGTTGGAGAATCAAGCGTAGACTTTAGGGGAGAGACTCAGGCTGATGCAAATTTGAGTCATATTTAAAGCCTTAAGCCTAGAGGAGATGATCAAGGGAGAGAATATAGAAAAAAAAGAGAAAGAAATATATAGAAATATTTATTTTATAATAAATCATATTCTGTAAGATTCTATACAATTCTGTATTTTATGTAGGGATATAGAAAAAAATATCCAAAGCCTGAGCCCTGGGGTATTCAAACATGCAGAGCAGGACTATACAATGGAACTTTCTGTGATGATGAAATATTTATATATCTGTGCCATTCAACAGGGAGCCACTATCCACATGTGGCTACTGAGCACTTGAAATATGGCTAATGCAACTGAAAAATTGAAAATTTAATTTAAATAAGTACACGTAGCTAATGGCTACAGTACTGGATAGTATAGACCTAGAGTTTGGGGAAGTTACGAGGAATCAGCAGAGAAGACTGAAAAGAAGTGGCCAGAGAGGGAGGGTCCATGGATCTTCCATGTTTCTGCATATGTTCCAAGTGGAGGCACTGACTATCTTGACAGTCAGTGATATGATATTAGAAGCCAAGTGAAGAGGGTGTTTCAAGGAGAAGAGAGTGATCAATTCCGCTCCTGAGTGTTAAGTCAGATAATTGAGAAATGACAGATGTAGACATCATTAGTAACTGGTAAGAGCAGTTTTGATGGAATTGTGGGGGCAGAAATCTGTTTGGCTTGGGTAAAAAAAAGAAATGCAAAGAGAAAAAGTAGCAACGAAGTACAGACAACTCTTGCAAGTTTTGCCGGGAAGTTTAAAGAAAATAGACATAGGAGAAAGTGGTGTCCATGAAGATTATTTTGTGTTTTTTTTTTTAAGATTTATTTATTTGAGGGAGAGAAGGAGAGAGCGAGCGAGAGAGAGAGTACAAGCAGGGTGAGGGGCAGACGGAGAAGCAGGCTTCCTGCTGAGCAGGGAGCCCGATGCGGGACTCGATCCCAGGATCCTGGGATCATGACCTAAACCGAAGGCAGACGCTTAACGACTGAGCCATCCAGGCGCCCGACAAGGATTATTTTGAAGAGGGGAGAAATAAAAGCATATTTTCTCATGTATATGACAGTGATTAAGAAGAGGGGAAAACTGATATAAGAGAAAGAATTATGAAGCACTTAGGCTGATTCTTTCACAGCAATGAGAAAGAGAGTATATGAATACTGCTGCAGATAGTGGGCAGCTGGAGTGCTAAAAGCCTGTGAAAGCTCTTTTTTTCCTGTTTCTTTTCTGAAATAGAAAGCAAGGTCATCAGTTGAAAGTGACAAATGGGGAGGGGATGGTGAAGACATGAAGAGACTGAAGACATGCAACAGTCATTTAGGAGGAAATGAAATAGAAAATGACTGGAAATCTAGTATGATTGCCAGGCAACATTATGGGCCCACTTGAATGGTCATTAATTGAATGCAAGCTCAGCAGCATGGTTTTACAGGAATGGACTAGGCAAAGACCTGGATTTAATCAGTACTATAGTTTAGCCAGGCAATGCTTGCTGAAGTGAGAGAAAGGCAAAGGAATTAAGGATGTATGCAAGGGACATACGGTAACAACTGATGATGGAATCTAAGCCTCTACCCTATCTCCTGGAATCCTAACCCTTCCACTGAGCCCTGTGCGACTCCTGGGTGGATAGCAGCAAAAACCTCCTATCCCGGACCTCTTCTTGAAAGCCTTCCTTTTCCTTCTTATTCAAACTGAAACTGGGCGCTGGGCTTTCCCCTGAGGACGCTGATTTCCCTGTAGCCCTCTCTTTTTCTCTTCCATACCCTTCAGACAGGAGGCCTGGTAAGTGCCTTTCTGCTTCCTCATTCCAACTTCCAGTGCATTCTCCCTCCACCCTCTCCCCAAAATCCCCTGCTTTGAGTCATGTATCATTAGGCTCTACCACCCACTGTCCTTCCTTATTGTGGTATTTAAGTCTCCCTTTTATTCCTTGATGAGTTTAGCTTTTGGCTCACTGTCACTCCAATACTATTTCTGTTATATTCTAACTGATTTCTACATCAAATAGATAATCCATCTGATATCCTGGCCTCTCGGTTTCTTGACCTTTCCTCCACAATAATAATTTTGTTGATACTGTTTTCTACCCTGATTCAGCCACTTTTCCCCATGGTCATACCTTAAGCCTTTAGAACATCTAAAAGTATATTTTAATAACCATATACCCGAAGGAGTATCTTTTACCAAAAATTTACTCTGAGTTCAGAGTAAGACCACCACTCTGCAGGCCCCCACTGACAGAGTCAAGGGAATGGTCATACATCAGGCACAAGACTACCTCTGGAGCAATTCATGCTACCGTTAACAACAGGTAACAAGGAGCTCAAGAAAGTAAGAACTAGGTATGCTTCCTCTTTTTGGGGTCTTGGGCTTGTATTCCTTAGATGAGAGGGAGAGGAATGTGTGAAGGGCAGGGGTAGAGGCAGAGGCATGCTGCTATGGTGACTGACCCTTCTTATACTGGGTTAAAGGGAAGATTAATACTATTACGTTATCATTTTTAAAGTACTTCTATGCAAGGTATTGTACTGAGCACTTAAATGCATTACCTAATTTAATTCTTATGCCAACACTGAGGTTAATGTTATCTGCATTCCACAGATGAAGAAACCGAGGCTAAGAGAAGTTAAAAAAAACGGATCTGGGCCCAGGTTTCTTGAACATTAAAACCCCTCTGTCCCATACCGTATCCATATCAAGACTAAAGGAGCTGGGCTGGTCAGTACCTGAGTCCCTGCCATAATCCCAGATTTCCCAATTTCTAGGAAAAGTATTATCTCGAAATCTTAGTAGGCATTAAGAAGAAGAAAGGAAGAACAGAAGGAAGGAAGAAAGGATGGAAGGAAGGATACAGAACACTGAAGTTACTGTAGTAACCTGAATAGAAAAAACAAGGGTTTTTTTTAGCCCTAATTTTGTTTTTTAGGAAGCTTGAAAACCAAATAAATTTATTAGCGAGTGATGAAATTGTGACACATAAAATAGGCATATAAAAGAAAATCATAACAGATAAAGTTAATGGAGTAAAATTTAAAGTCAGACTCATAAAACCAATGAATAACATTAATGCTACCTATCTGAACTTCAGACTATAAGTACATTACCAGACTATAAGTATATTACTGTAAGTATATATTACCAAACTTTATAAGCATAATTAAGACAGTGAGCTTGTTCAACAATAAAACTGATTGAGACATAATTAAAAGAATATTCACAAAAGGCATCATATCCAGAAATAGAACTACATACAAGACATGCCATAATGCCACAAATAAAGCATAATTTTTTTTTCAGAACAAGTGACCTGTGAGATTAAATCAACAGGAGGGAAATGGAAAATGCAGAAGATTCTGAATGTGGAAGAGCTGCAAATATAAGGGCAAGAAAAAAAATTTAACTTAAAAACATAAGAGTGAAATAGATTTGGAGAAAACACATAAATACAAAGACACAGTGCAAAGATTCTCTGAATAGAAGAAACGTGGAAATAATTTCCATTTATTCATAAAGTATTTATTAGGCATTTATAGCACTGCTATAGTTTCTCAGGAAGGAGATGATAGGATTTGGGTGGCAGTGTGATAAATCAGGGATGAAGCAGAGATGAGTCAGAAAGCCACTGCAATTTACTCATCCTCATCTCTGCCACATGTAGCCAGTACACAGCATAAAAGAGGATTCAACAATTTTTTTTTATGTATGAACTGTCAGATGCTGTGGAGTGCCCCAAAATTCAACTGGGGCAGGGGAACAGGGCAAAACCCCAATGGAAATATCTCCAGGTAAAAAGGATACACAGATTCTTCTGAGCTGACAACTTTCAGTTTTTACATGCATTCCTTTGGGTCGCACATGTGTCCCTCAACAGAACACACTGTTTCCCCATTTCTTAGTTTTTGTCCTGGATACACCTTGGGATCTTATTTCTTGGCTCCACTGATACCCTCTAAATAATCAACCTTGACATATCTTAGGTGAGGTCTTATCACAAACAAAATCATTAATTTATTTTTGCACTGATCCAATGAATCTCTGAGCTTGCCCTCTGAAAGAGCTCATAAATCACTGTCTGCCTACAAGTCAGTTTCAGGCAAAAGGCTGTAGTCCTGTGGGCTCAAGAGTCGTACCTAAATAAAAAAACACCCTTGAGGCACAAGTCTGAATCACCACCTCTAGTGAGGTTCTATGGCTACGATTTCAGCAGAAAATTTTTCATTCGATATCATGATAGGAGTGTTGGGGCGGGGATGGGGGCAGCTGGGGAAGACGATACTGAGATCAGATGGGAAAGCAAAGCTGAGAGCAAGGTTCAACTGCAAGAAGCCAAAGAGAGACATAATAGGAGTCTAAACCAACAGTCCAACAGCAGGTATGGAGGTTGAGCAAAGAGTCAGAAATTTGAGAGCAGGAGGGCTGAGGATAAACAGAAAGCTATCTGCTGTAATAGAGCAAGTGAGGTTATTCACAACTTGCTTTTTATTTGCTGGTCATACATCTGGTATGTCAGACTGAGCTGACAAGTCCAAGTCTAGGGTCAGGGAAGCCACCAAGCCTACCTCATCAACTTGTTATTTGGCCTCAGGTACCCTGACGAGTATGATAAGACCCCTGAGACATTCCCAACGTTTTTATTCAGCTGACATTCTGCATGTAGTACTGAGGGATCCCTGTATCCTGAAGATCAGGCCCAAGCAAGGGTTGCTATTAATTACTTATTGTACAGACAACCCAACAGCCCAGTACATACACAACCAGAATACATTATTGGGGCATTGTACAGGTATCTTGGTAGGTGTTTAGAAGTCCATAAAAGTGGAATGGCTATCTGCCATAAATGTAGGCCATATCTGGAATATAAACTCATTCAGTAAGGCCTGTCAACCCAATCTCCAATCTCTCTCAATTTTGACTTTCTCACTGCTAGAACCTGGTCCAAATGACCATCTCTCACCTGCAACTACTGTCATGGCCTTCGCTTGGTCTCTGCTTCCACTCTTGCCTTTCCATACCCTAATCATTCTCCAAACAGCACAAGAATCATAAAAATCAGGGTGAATTGCTCTTCTGTTTAAAATGCTCCACTTCGAACAAAATCTAAACTCCTCGACCACAGCCTAAAATAGCTCCAGAATCTGCCTACCATTTCCTCGACTTCATCTTGTCCTGCCTGGCCTTTTTTCAGTTCCTCCAACAGCCTGTACCTCGCCTTTGACCAAGCTCATCTCATTAGTTTCTACTCCATTATCCAGTTTACTGTCTGTATAGCACCTATCATTACCTGAAACTGTTTTACTGTTTACACATACTGTATTATCCTTGCAATAGAATGAACACTCCACAAAAGCAAGGACCTTGTTGCCTTGTTCACCACTGTCTCTCAACACCAGAATAGTGCCCGGCATAGAGAAAGCACTTAATGAGGAAGAGAAGGAAGAAGAGGGGAGGCAATTTGCTAATATGCTACCATTTCTGTTTTCCTTGGCCAAGACCTGGACTAGGAAAAAAGTCACCTTTTATAACCAGTTTAAGGAGGGACTGATTCAATTCATCCTATCTAGGATGAAGTAGCCCTCTTGGACATTTCTGATAACTGCTCAGCTTAATCTTGCATTTTACCTGATGAAAAGGTTTAGCATATGCTTTGAACCTAAGACCAGCACTCCTGGCCTCCATCACAAATGCCCTAGTACTGAGAGGCAAAGTACAAAAAACAATCCACTAAAAGTGCATGACCCAGCACTCCCTCCCAACATACACACTCAGAAAGACAGCAAACAAGAGGCTTAATTATGCTTGTACCAGAACTAGGCAAGTTCTTTTAAAAAGTCTACACATCAAATTGATCTCTGGCTCACCCAGTAAGGACGGCCCTGGATCACCATGATCTCCAAACTTATAGCTAACCTACACCCAAATCCCCGGAGAATGCGTTTCTGCATAGGTATTTGCTTACCCAAGTATCTCAGAACATTTTGTCAACCAGGTCTTGGAAAAGCGACACATTCATACTGATAACTGGAGACCATTAAGAATTTCTGTTGGTAGCACTGTCACTCAGTACACCTACCTGTGGTGGTGCTTCTCCTATGAATGCCCTTGCTACTACTCTACGGTGCTATGCATGAAGGGGTCAAGACAAACCAATTCCCACTATATGGGACTAGGACATTTGATTATCAGTGGTTAACAAGCTAGGTGATATGAATGGAAATTAAAAGGTATCCCCAGTTTTGTTTGTCATCCACCAAAATAGACTTTTATCATGACTGTAGCCAGGTAATGGGCTTTGGCCCAAGGTATATCTTGACAGTCATTACAGTACAGGTAGTATGGAGATGTTTGGTTATATTCCTCAAGTTAGTCATTTACTGCATCTCATCTCCTAGGGTTCCCATTCCTGTTGGGTAGGAATCATCTGCAAAGATTACTGGGGTAACGAAGCTGCCTAGGGCTACAGAATGGGCAGTTGTTCATGTTGTAGACTGGCCTAATCTTCCTTTCCTATTATACTGCTGCCATTCTTCTCTTGGAGGGATAGATATTTTACACTTCTCTCTCTCTTTTTTTTCCCCCCAGAGCTCAGGGAACCAATTAATTCCTTTTAAAACAAGTCTTTTCTCTTCTATAACTGAATAAGAGATGTCATTACTTTTTAGAGATCTACCTTGTCTACAGGCTCAATGGGGCAACTCTATGCATCATATACTTTCCATTCCTGGTTAAATTTAGTTGGGACACTGACTTAAGGCAAGCCAATTACATTTTCTCTCCTGGGGATTTGTAACTGAAGCACGGAAACACTGTCATTAGCTAAGAGCTCTAGGTCTTAAAGGTCCTATAGATTTGATGACTAAGGCCACTGTTTTGGGGCATCCATGATAAGCAACACGGTAGGAGAAGCTGGTGTTAAGTAGAGCAGACATAATACAGAGAGAGAGACATGCATGTTTCATTTCCCTGTGTATTTTTACTATAAACACCTTTTACTTGGATATTTATTCCTTAAAACCAATTTCTCTGACATGCAAACATACATCTTCACTGATTCTATTCATACAACTTCATCCTCTATTTTTCTTTCAGCTCTTGCTTTCATAACACTTTATTTCCTTCCATTCTTGGTCACTCTCTTCATTAAATCTGTAGTCAAAAAAACCTCCATCATATGTAAATGAACACTTACCATGGTTTTTAGGTGCTCAGAATCTTTTGAACATTCTAATCTTTGATTATAATGAAGGAAGGCAGTTGAGCAATACACATGCCCATCTGCCCACTCTTAAGACCAAAGCAACAACATGGATCGAAAGGGGGAAATTATTACCCTCTTGAAAGTGAGCAGCAATGCTATGCCCTTCAGTTAAAGGGCCTCATCCTATGATAACATCCTGTCCCTCTACACCTTTTCCAGGCTGAACATTCTAAACCTAGGCCCAATCTGACATCAATCAGCATAATTTCAGTAATCAGGTCTACAGTGCAGATCAGTGCTTTTTTGACTAATGAACAAAAAGTAATACTGCTACCCTCCTTAGTAATTTTTAAAAATCATTTAAAAAGTTTGTATGACACGATAAAGCAAATTTAAGTAAAAATATTCTATCTTAGATCAATATGTTATTAAAAGATTTGTTATAAAGTTCACATAGCAAAGTCTTTGTACTGATAACATCTAAGGACAAATTTTGATTTCTACTCACTGAGGAACTGTTTTGTCATGTAAAGAAAATCATATGTTGTCCAATGAAATTATCAAGAAGTTAAAAGATGGATTTCCAACCAACCAAATGTATTAAATTTTTTTTAAAGATTTTATTTATTTATTTGAGAGAGAGAATGAGAGAGAGAGAGAGAGAGCATGAGAGGGGGGAGGGTCAGAGGGAGAAGCGGGCTCCCCGCTGATGTGGGACTCGATCCCGGGACTCCAGGATCATGACCTGAGCTGAAGGCAGTCGCTTAACCAACTGAGCCACCCAGGCGCCCCCAACCAAATGTATTAAATTAAAGGATGGGGACTTAGCACCAAATGTATGTTGAAATGTAGGCTGAAATTTAATTTGCATTATAGCATCCAAAATAAACAAACTGATTTTTTAAACCTGATACTTGGGATTTTTCCATAAGCTGGAGGTTTAGTTTTTAAATGTCAAGGTAGGAGAAATGGTTTCATGCTACTCTTTGAGAGAAGTTCTCAGCAAATAGTACACTGTAGATCTTTATTACCAATAAATGAAAAGCCAAATTGGATAGAATAACCCCATATTTTTTCTTTGTCATATTTTCAAGTGTTTAAATTTCTCCTTTTTAGAATTTTAAATACCTAAACAGAGGATGATCAATCATAATAAAATAAACATCCAGCTGTCTACAATACCAGCATATAGTAAGTTGAAAAATTTTAAAGCAAACCTCTTCCTTATTTAATACCACATGGAGTCTTTCAACTGACAATCCATCTTAATTTGATTAGGCCCCTTCTATATTTCATGAGATTCAATAGCATAATCTTTACCTTGCTATTTATATTTACTGAACCAATCTGAAATTACTTTCTCTAGAGTGACCTTAAGAATAGGAAATAGCAAATGCCAATTATATGCATGTATGAATACAGGTATACCTTTAAACATAAGGTATGCCTGGCTAACGTTTCTAAACTTATAATAATTTTTTTAATTTTTTATTTATTTGAGCAAGAGAGAACATGAGCGGGGGGGAGGGAGGTGGGGGGAGGAGCATCGGGAGAGGAGGAGGGGGCTATAATAATTTTTTTCAAAAAAACTTTTATTTTGAAATAGTTATAATTTCCAGAAGAACTGCAAAGATAAAACAGAGAATTCCCTTATTCCCTTTACCCAGCTTCCTTTAATCATGTAGTTTGTTTAGTATTAGAGACATCTTGATGTTTTATAAAAATTTTGATCAGATGAATACAGCTTATGTATTCCATAAAGGACATCTTGAAATAGTTCTTCAGAATTATTTTTCATGCTCCTCACTAATTTATGATGTTTTGACATGTGTTTCACACATGTTCCACTTTTAAGCAATAGCCAATTATGAGTACAAATTAAACTTGCGACTAAGAACAACAACTAAAAACAGCATAATGGTCCTCTTCAAAGTCTTCCAAAAAAAATAGAAGAGGAGAAAATGCTTCCAAATTCATTTTACAGGACTATCATTATCTGGATACCAAAACTAGCCAAGGACATTACAAGAAAAGAAAATTATAGGCCAATATCGCTGATAAACATAGATACAAAAATCCTCAACAAAGTATCAGCAAACCAAATTCAACAATACAACAAAAGGATCATATACCATGATTAAGTGGGATCTTTTCCAAGGATGCAAGGATGGTTCAACATCCATAAATCAATCAATGTAATATACCATATTAACAAAATGAAGGACAAAAATCTTATAATCATCTTAGTAGATGCATGAAAAGCATTTGACAAAATAAAACATCCATTCATGATAAAAACTCTCAAAAAAGTGGGTGTAGAGAGAATGCACCTTAACAAAAGAAAGCCCATGTATGACAAGCCACAGCTAACATCATACTCAACAAGAACAGGAACAAGACAAGGATGAGCACTCTTACCACTTTTATTCAGCATAGCATTAAAAGTCTTAGGGCAATTAGGCAAGAAAAATATTTTTTTAAAAGATTTTATTTATTTATTTGAAAGAGAGGGAGAGATAGTGAGAAAGAGCATGAGTGAGATGGAGGGGCAAAGGAAGAGGGAGAAGCAGACTCCCCCCCCCCCGAGCAAGGAGCCCAATGCGGGGCTCTATCCCAGGTCCCCAGGATCATGACCTGAGCTGAAGGCAGACGCTTAATGACTGAGCCACCCAGGCGCCCCTGGAATAAGAAATTTTATAAAAGGTATCCAAATCAGAAAGGAAGAAGTAAAACTGTCTCTATTCGCAGATGATACATCACATATATAGAAAACTCTAAAAACTCCACCGAAAAACTGTTAGAATAAATGAACTCAGTAAAGTTGCAGGATACAAAAATCAATATACAAAACTCAGTTGTGTTTTTATACACTAATAATAAGCTATGAGAAAGAGAAATTAAGAAAACAATCCCATTTACAACTGCATCAAAAAAGAATAAAATACCTAGGAATTAATTTAACTAAGGAGGTGAAAGACCTGTACACTGTAAACTGTAAGATACCAATGAAAGAAATTGAAGACACAAATAAATATAAAGATATTCTATGCTCATATACTGGAAGACTTAATATCTTCAAAACGTCAATAACTACCAAAAGCAATCTACAGATGAATGCAATCCCTATCAAAATTCCAATGGTGTTTTTCATAGAAATAGAAAAACAATTCCAAAATTTGTATGGAATCACAAAAGACTGTAAATGGCCAAAGCAATCTTGAACAAGAACAAATCAGGAGGCATTACTCCCTGATTTCAAACTGTATTATAAAGCTACAGTAATCAAAACAGTGTAGTATTAGAATAAAAACAGATACATAAATTAATGGAACAGAGCCCAGAAATAAACCCATACATGGCCAATTAATTAAGGCAAAGGAGTCAAGAATAAACAGTGGGGGAAAGGACAGTCTCTTCAATAAATGGTGCTGGGAAAACTGAACAAACCACATGCACAAGAGTAACTGTATCAATATCTTACACCACACACAAAAATCAACTCAAAATGGATTGAAGATTGAATGTAAAACCTGAAACTATAAAACTCCTAGAAGAAAACACAGGCAATAAGCTCTCTGACATTGGTTTTGGTGAAGATTTTTTAGATTTGACACCAAAAGCAAAGGAATAAAAGCAAAAATAAGCAAGTGGGACTACATCAAACTAAAAACTTTTATTGTACAGCAAAGGAAACCATCAACAAAATGAAAAGGAAACCTAGAAAATATTTGCAAATTATATATCTGATAATGGGCTAACATATATAAAGAACTCCTACAGCTCAATAGCAAAAAACACCAATTAAAAAATGGGCAGAAGATCTGAATAGACATTTTCCCAAAGACAATGTAGAGATGGCCAACAAGTACATGAAAATGTGCTAAACATCACTAATCATCAGGAGAATGTAAGTCAAAATCACAATGAGCTATCACTTCACACCCGTTAGAGCGGCTATGATAAAAAGACAAGAAATAAGTGTAGGTGAGGATGTGGAGAGAAAGGAACACTTGTGCACTGTTGGTGGGAAAGTAAATTGGTGCAGCCATTGTGAAGAAAGTATGGAGGTTCTTCAAAAATTTACAAATATGACTACCATATGACCTAGCAATTCCACTTCTGGGTATTTATCTGAAGGAAACGAAAACACTAACTCAAAAAGATATCTATATCCCCATGTTCATTGCAGCATTATTTACAATAGCCAAGACATGGAAACAACCTATGTATGTGTGTCCATCAATGGATAAATGAATAGAGAAAATGTAGTGTGTACATACGTACACACACACACACACACACACACACACATAATGAAGTATTATTCAACCATAAAAAGAAGGAAATCTTGCCATCTGCAATAATATGGATGGCCCTTGAGGGCATTATGCTGAATGCAGTAGGTTAGACAAAGACAAATACTGTGTGATCTCACTTAATGTGAGATCTAAAAAAAACCTCACAAAAAGCAAAAACCCAAACCCATAGATGGGGAGAACAGACTGGTGGTTGACAGAGGTGGAGGGCAGGGGATGGGGAAAAATGGGTGAAAGTAGTTAAAAGGTACAAACTTCTAGTCATAAAATAAGTAAGTCCTGGGTATGTAATGTATAGCATGGTGACTACTGTTAATAATATTGTATATCTGAAAGGTGATGACACTAAATCTTAGAAGTTCTTATCTCAAGAAAAAAACTGTAACTATATGGTAATGGATGTTAACTAGACATTGTGGTGATGATTTCACAATACGTATATCAAGTCATTATGTTGTACATCTGAAACTAATATGGTGTTATATGTCAATTAAATTTCAATAAAAAAATAAAAACACTGTAATGGTCACAAGCCACCGAAACAGATGCTAAACTGACAACTACTGGAGATCATAATCACATTCAACTAGTATCTCCTAACCACTGTTCACATCACATCACTCAAACTGCTGTTTTTAAGTGGGAAAAGCATTTAAATAATTAATTTATTAATTTCCAAAAGCAGTTAATACTGCCCTTATTTATTAATATTATTAATAATATCAATTATTACTGTCTTCAATGATATGAATTAATTCTAAGATCAATTTATAAGCTAACTCTAAAATTTCACACAGAAGAGAAAATGTGCAAGAGTCAAGACAACTTTGGGCGGGGGGGCGTGGGCGGGGCAAAAACAAAAAAATGTTTCCCTTAAACTGAGCAGTGGGTAACAAATGTTCATTGTATTGTTATACTCTTCACCTTACACATTTTGCAAATATTGTGCTATAACTATTTAACATTTAATTTCTAAAAAAGAAGAAAGAAGACCTTGACTCACCAAAAACCACAGTATAAAGCTATAGTAATTAAAAGTATATTATTGGCCACGTTCTGCATGGAGCACTGGGTATTATGCACAATGAATCATGGAACACTACATCAAAAACTAATGATGTAATGTATGGTGATTAACATAACAATAAAAAATTAAAAATAAATAAATAAAGTATATTATTGGCAAAGAACCAAAGATCAATGAAACTAAACAGAGTTCTAAAACCAATCTATGCATATATGGCAATTTATTAACTGATAATTTGACATGCTACTTGTTATAAAGATTATTCCAAATGAATGGCCAACTAAACAAGATTCCTCTGTTACACTATACATAAAAATAAACTCCAGATGAATTAGAGACCTAAATTTTGTATAAAAGTAGAAGAAAATGAAAGATTCTATGTTTAGATTTTCAGGGCAGGAAAAAATGTTGATTTAAGTTAATAAAAAAAAAAGTCAGTAAAATCAAAAGCCATAAAGGCAAAGAAAGGTAAATTTGAGATCAAAATTACAGACTATTACAAACAAAGGGAGAGGATTTAGACTGGAGGAAACTGTACCATTTTTATAATAAAGATGAGCATCTAGGACACAAAGAACTCCTATAAATAAATATTTGTTATGCCACATATAACAGAAAAACCAAAAAGAAGAGTGCTTAAACAAGATAGAAGTTAAATTTCTCGCTCAGGCAAAAGAAGTTGAGGGTTGACGCAGCAGCTCCACCAAAGGCTCAGAGACCCAGGTTTTCTGGCTCACTGAGCTGCAATGACAGTCCTCATTTACTAGGATGGCTATTAGAGCTCCAGTCATTGTATCTGTGTTCCAATATAAGACGGGTAAGGAATGAAGAAGAGAGTGCCTTCTCCCTTTAAGGAGATTTCAGAAAGTTATACCAAACACTTCTGCTTATATATCATCAGCTGAAACTCACATGGTTATACTTAGCTCTAAGGAGGCCAGGGAAAGTTGTCTTCTAGATGGGCAGCAATGGGCCTGGCTAAAAGCTGGGGTTCCCATTACTAAAGATGAAGGAAGAACGGATCATAGGTAATTAGCATTCTTTGTTGTGCAATCCAAAAAAACAGAAAAAGAAATACAAATGGTCAAAAACTCAAGAAAAGATATTCAGTCACAGGGAAATAAAAGCAAAAACAAGGACACGTGAGGTGTTTGTTTTAAAGGAGACATGAGTTTTTAAAACTTTTAAAAGAGGCGAAATTTGTAAATTGGTAGAAGGCATGAGGATTTTTAGCCTTATGTTAATTTTTTTACAAAGAGAATGTATTCAATTATTACTAGTATAAGTAAAAAATAATGGAAATATTTTATTTATTGAAAAACTGGAACACATTACTGCTTTTAATTATATTATAGATAATATTAGTATAGACACCTTGTGAACCAATTCACAGCATCTATTAAAATTTTGGTTATATGATCATATGATCCAGCAATTCCATCTTTCAGAATCTATGCAATACAAACAGCATACATTTGCGTTAAGTACAAGGATGTTCATCACAGTAATGTTTAAAAGAGGGAAAAATCAGAAACAACCCAAGTGTTCATTATTATGGGACATTATTTTTCTTCATAGCACTATTACCACTATCTGAAATTACATTATTTATCTACTTGTTTGTCATCTAGGGAATTAGCTCATCTAGGAAAAGGGCCAAGGCAAGGAGAATATATTTATATAATACTTGTTGGTTATAAATTCATTAGAAATAATGCACTGTCTTTTAAAACAGCAAATCAAAACAAGCACCATTCCAGCCTTTAATAACAATAACCGGTGAGAAGGCCTGCAGGTTTGCAGATAGGCTGAGAAACAATGAGCCAGATGAAGCCTCTGAACTTGCTATCTAGGGAAACTATCCCTGGATGTGATGTTTGCCCTTTTCTTTAGAGTATGAAGCATCTCACGGTAGAATCAACACACTCTATCGTATATAACTCGTAACTGCCTTTAATTCATGGTTCCCAATACTGCTACCAGCACACCAAATGAGCCTCCTCTGCTCACTGAGCAGGGCCTACCATGGGGAAGGGGTTCCAACCCAACTGCCAGAATAACAAGACATCATGTTGAAGGAAGACAAATGCTGACACCTGAGCGACAGTGCTTGAGGGAAGGCTTGACACTAATAGGAGCACTGTGTTCATCAGTAGTCATAGCAGCAGTATTATAGGGCTCCACCCCCAAGACTGTAAAATAAGGACTGTGCCTATGATCCACAAAATGGAAAGGATAAGTGTGCCCTTGCTATGATTTCTAAGTCCTTAATGACATCTCCATTCACAGCCGCTAATCTCTGCTTTTTATTTCTAACCTCGTAGACAAGCAGTTTTCAAACCGCTTTTTTAACTGAAGGGATTCTGTTCAAATATAAGCTTAAAGATTAAGTAAATGGGGGGGGCGGGGAGAGGGATAGCTTTAGCACTCAGTCTCAGGGGGTAGGGTAGCAGGAGCACCCAGACTACTGAGAAGCAGGATTTGAAAGGGAAGGAGATAGGGAGTGCTTGAGAAAGTGAACTTCAGCAAAGACCCGACGGAAGTGAGGGAGTGGGCTTTGTAGATATTGGGGGAAAGCAAAGGCCCTAGGGCAGGAACTTAGCTGGTTTATTGGAGAGGAACAAGGTGCCTTTTGTGACTTGGACAAAGTAAGCACAGGGGTGAACAACAGAAGATGAGGTCAGAGAGATAAGTGGGGGTTTAGATTATATAGGGCCTTGTATACAAGGTAAGCATAAAGCTTCTGAGCTAAGAACTTACTTTTAACAGGGTCCCTCTAGCTGCTGCATTGAGAACAGGCTGTAGGAGAGCAAGGACAAAAGCAGGGAAAAAAGAATTAGGCTATGGCAATTATTCAGGTAAGATATGGTGGTGGTTTGGAGAAGGCAGAAGCTGGAGAGAGAGTGGCATTGCGACCAATTCTATTTTTTTTTTTTTTTGGTGACTAATTCTAGATACATTCTGAAAGTAAAGCCAACAGGGTTTGCTGACAGACTGAATATAGGAAGAAAGATGACAGTCAAGGATGACTCCAAGGTTTTTGGCCTGGGCTACTAGAAGAAGGGAGCTGCTATTTACTGAGATGGGACAGGCTACAAGAAGGGTGGGTTTTGGAGGGGAAAATGAATTCAGTTTTGAGATGTCTATTAGATATTAGAGTATGAGATTCAGAGGAGAGGTCTAACTTGGAGATAAAATCTGGTAGTCCTTGGTATGTGGTTGTTGGCGTATAGATGGTATTTAAAGTGATAAGACTGGGTGAAATGCAAGGAAATAGTGTTGATAAGGAAGAACTGAGGTTTGAGAAGTAAGCAGCATCCCAACTTTTAGTGATCGGGAAGATGAAGACGTACTAGCAAGAAGACTGAGACAGAATCCTCTAGTAAGGTGGGGGTAATCCAGAGAAAGTAATGTTCTGGATTAGTGTTTCTTTCAAGTAAAAGAAAGACTGAGGACTGACTCACTTGATGGATTAGCAATGTGGAGGTCTTGGTCGGGGTGGGGAGGTAAAGGCCTGATCAGCAAGGACTCAAGACGGACTGGTGGAAAGGAACTGGACTCAGTGAGTGAGACAACTGTAGAAAGGAACAGATTTAGAAGGGGATGCAGGGCCGAGAGTTTGTTCTCGTACGTTAAGGCATTATATCTCTAGTATTTAGTACAGTGGCTGGCACTTAGTGGCAACTCAAGAAATATTTGTTGATTGAACTAAGCAAGATCACTAACCATTGAACCAGGAAAAGTCTTAGTTCTAGACATTTAAAAGCTGATAGAGTGAAATGTGATGATTCTTAGTTCAGTAAAAAGAACTGCCTTTATTTTCCTACTATGCCTGAAAACTCTTTAGTTTTAAAGACTAAAAAAATTAAATTAAATTAAAACTATGACTTACACACCTAGAACACCTAAATTTGAGAGGAATAGCAACAGAATCTGACAAACACATGCTCTACAAGAAAATATACTTTCAATTTTGGACAAGTACAATCTCTCCAACTACCTCCTGCATCAGGGCCATATGACTTTGTACTCAAGGGTACAATATGGTCCCCAATCCTCTATGTCATGACTCACTATGCACTAGATGGAAGACTTCTAGTGGTTGTTGAAGGACACTAACTTACAGGGGCCTTAAACAAATGAAATATATATATATATGATATATACAATATATAATAATCATTAAAATAATCATTTGTTCAGTCATTTTTACTGTTCAACATACATCTTCTCTTTTTAATCTTACAACTTTGTGAAGCAAGTATTCACTTTCACTTCACAAATGAGAAAACACAGGGTCTGCATAAGAACACACATCTCGGGACGTCTGGGTGGCTCAATCATTAAGCGTCTGCCTCTGGCTCAGGTCATGATCCCCGGGTCCTGGGATCGAGCCTTGCGTTGGGCTCCCTGCTTGGCGGGAGCCTGCTTCTCCCTCTCCCACTCCCCCTACTTGTGTTTCCTCTCTGTCTGTAAGATTAAATAAAATCTTAAAAAAAAAAAAAACCACATCTCTTTCAACAAATGGTGCTGGGACAACTGGATAACCACATGCAAAAGAATGGAGTTGGACCCTATGTCACATACAAAAATTAACTCAAAACTGATCAAAGACCTAAATATAAGAACTAAAATATAGACTCTTAGAAGAGAACACAGGGGTAAACCGACATGATCTAGGACTTGGCAATGGATTCTTAGATAGGACACCAAAAGTAAAAACAACAAAAGAAAAGAATAGAAATTTGACTTCATCAGAATTAAAAGCCTGTGTGCCAAGGACACTATCAAGAAAGTGAAAAAGCAGCCTACAGTATTGCAAATAATATATCTGACAAGGGTCTAGTATCCATAAAGAACCCTTAACAACTACTTAACAAAAAGACAAGCTATCCAATTAAAAAATGGACAAAGGACTTGAATAGACATCTTTCCAAAGAAGATATACAGATGACCAAAAAGGACATGAAAAGACGCTCAACATCTTTCATTAGTCATTAAGAAAATAGGAATCAAAATCATGAGATATTACTTCACACCCACTAGGATAGTTATAACCAAAAAAACCCCCCGAGGGTGGCGGGAGGGGGGGTTAAATAGGTGATGGGGTTAAGGAGTGTACTTGTGATGAGCACTGAGTAATGAACAGAACGGCTGAATCACTATATTGTACACCTGAAATAATCTAACACTGTATGTTTACTGACTGTAATTAAAATAAAAACTTAAAAAAAAACAACCACCAGTGGGGCACCTGGGTGGCTCAGTTGGTAAAGTGTCCGAATGATTTCTGCTTGGGTCATGATCTCAGGGTTGTGAGACTGAGCCCCGCATCAGGCTCGGTGCTGGAAATGGAGCCTGGTTAAGATTCTCCCTCTCCCTCTCCTCCTCTTCCCCTCTCTTGCTCTCATTCACTCTTTAAAAAACAACAAGCAGGAAATAACAAGTATTGACAAGGATGTTGAGAAACTAGAACTTCAGAACATTGCTAGTAGAAATGTACAATAGTGCAGATGTTATGGAAAACAGTTTGGTGGTTTCTCAAAAAGTTAAACATAGAATTATCTATGGCCCAGCAATTCCACTCCTATGTATGTACACAAAAGAACTGAAACAGGTATTCAAGCAAAAAATTATACACGAATGCTCTTAGTAGCACTATTTACAATAGCCAAAAGGAATAAACAACCCAAACACCCATCAACTGATGAATGGATAAACAAAATATAGTATATTCATACAATTGAATTAGTATTCAAAGAAAGGAATGATTATTATTCAAAGAAAGGAACACATGTTACAACATGAATGCACCTTGTAAAAAATTATGCTAAGTGAAAAAAGCCAGTCACAATAAATCACATTTGTGTGATTCCACTTATATGAAATGTCCAGAATAGGCAACTCCATAGAGACAGAAGCAGATTGGTGGTTTTCAGGGAACAGGGGGAGAGAGGAATGGGGAGTGACTGTTTAATGGATACAGGATTTCCTTTTGGGGTGACAAAAATGTTCTGTAATTAATGGTGATGGTTGCACAACACTGTGAATGTACTGAAAGTCCTGCATTGTATACTTTAAAATGGTTAAACTGATTAATTTAATGTTATATGAACTTTAACTCAATTTAAAAAAAAAAATCACACAGCTGACATTTGACGGATCAAGACTTGGCATCCAAGAAGTGACTGCAAGTCTTCTGCCCACTCAACCACCCTATTTCTTCTGCAAACCAAAGAAGCTCTGGCCCACCTTGGCAATGAACTTTTCCCTCCATCTACCTCTATCTTACCTCTATCTACTTTATTTATGATGGTGGAATTCCTACAATTGCCCAAGCACATAGAAGTTTCTAGACTAAGTATTTTCTTATCATAGACTCCCAGTATAAACCTTTGTAGACCAAGGGCTGTTACTTATATCATAAAGGCATCCTTTATACAGAAGTCAACCATCATCCACCTAACGGATGAACTAATAGCAGCTATGAAGGCTAATCCCTCACAGGATGACACTTTTATTTGCAAAAAGAGTATAGCAATGTGGCTTATGCATTCAACTAACAAACCCCACTGCTCAGTAATATATCTTTGGCATTTTCCAACCCCTATGGTTTCTGTTCTGCTGTAGATCACAACTCTTTAAACCTCTTATGCCAGGTTAAGGTTGCCAATGAGGCAGAAATGAGACAGATGTGTAGAGGTCATGGGCATGACAACCCACTCTGGACAGCCACTCTAATCCAAGGTCTTCAGGGTAACTACATTCCAGCATTCACACAACCTTTTGGAAACCAGTTTGTTCAGTGTTC
Source organism: Callorhinus ursinus (assembly GCF_003265705.2). Taxonomy (NCBI): domain Eukaryota; kingdom Metazoa; phylum Chordata; class Mammalia; order Carnivora; family Otariidae; genus Callorhinus; species Callorhinus ursinus. The sequence continues at coordinate 115,966,511 of NW_027397063.1, forward strand.
TCTTTGAGCTCAATGAGGGTCTCCTCCAACTTCTATCCATACCCTTTAATCAGCATCAATGATAAAGATTTCAAAGTACGAGAAATTTTACATATATGCAAATGGAAAACCAGCTATAATATCAAGTTAAATGGAAAAAAATACAGCTGCTAAAACTGCTCCTGAGAATCTGAAAGCTAGATACATATTCCCTGACATAGCCAAGTATTCCATTTTCAACATGACAACAATTTGATCTTTGTTCATCAGTTCAATGGTAGGATGATGTCAGGGTCACTGAAGCCCTGCTGGCCTTTAGGAGCCCTGTGGCTTTTCAGATAAGAAAGAGACTAAGGGCCTAATCACTAACATCTGAGTCTCAAAGGTCCTGGCAAAATATCTCCTCAGTGGAAAGCACAAAGTTTCCAAAACAAATACAAGCAAGACCCCTCTGAAATGGGGGGGGGGGGAAGGGTAACCAGTCAGTTACCTCCCTCAAGAGTCAGAAGCATTTGGGTAACCAACACAGACTGTACCTACCATACATATAAGACACATGACCTTCCCTCATCACTCCCCTTCTAGGGTGAACTCAAAGGATTTCCCCAACATTTACCCTTTCCATTTCCTTACTTTCTACCCACTTCAATCTGCTTTCTGCCTCTTCCAATCTAAAATGGTTTTGCTGAGGTCAAAGACTCCATCTTGCCAAATTCAACTGATCATTTTCAATCTACATCTTTACTTGATAACTCTTTGATTTTTAAATATGCCTTTTATGACACAACTTAAACTGGAATTAGATTCTAAAGTAAACACCTAAGACAAAAGTCAAGCATAGATTAAATTACTCTTGAATCCTTTAAATGGCCCATTAAATAAAGCATAGCTGTTTTTTTGTATACATAACTCTAGGCAGTTATGAACAGCATACACATATACAGGTATACACAAAACAAACAGTAAGTATACATGCAAAATAAACTTTGTTCTCTCTCACCTAATTAAAAACATCTTCAAGTGTATTGGGTTAAGTTTGCATATCTTAGCTGCAAGCAAGATCCCACTCCACGGTACCTCTCTGGCCACTTCTCATCCCTTATCCTGGAGCCACCCTCCTCTACTCAAATTTGAAACACTGGGCCTGAGCTTTCTTCTCTTCTTAATCTCTGTCAATGGTCTCAACACAACTTCCACTGCTCAGTGGAATCACCCGAGGAGTTTTTAAAACTCCCAGGCTGCAATTTAGAACAAGTAAACAGCAATAGAAGTTTCTGGTGTGGATATGAGCAACAGTATTTTTAAATTATCCAATATTTCCAATGTGCAGCCAAGATGAGAATCACAGTTCTATATTCTCTTCCTAGAGCAGGGATTCCACACTCAAATGCCTACAGGGTCAGAGAAGTAAATAAACAAAGCAGGCCTGGGCACCTGGGCGCCTGCGCGGCTCAGTTGGTTAAGCGACTGCCTTCGGCTCAGGTCGTGATCCTGGAGTCCCGGGATCAAGTCCCGCATCGGGCTCCCTGCTCGGCAGGGAGTCTGCTTCTCCCTCTGACCTTCCTCTCTCTCATGCTCTCTACCATTCTCTCTCCCTCTCAATAAATAAATAAAAATCTTTAAAAAAACAAAACAAAAACAAAGCAGGCCAGGCATAAGTTTTAGGGAGTGGTGGACTCTCTGGTCAATTAGAAAGCAGCTGGGGTCAGTGGTGACTTAGCTCCAATCAACTGTTGCCATACAGGAAAGCCAGCTCAGTAGTGCTACATCTTCTCACTTTTAAAGAAAAGGCCCAAATCTAGATTTTCATGGGAAATCTTCAGATTTTAAATTATTGGCAACTCAAAATTAAGCAACAAAAAACACTCCATGGGAAAAACAAAACACATCTGTAAGCCAGATTCAGCTGTGGGCTACAGATTCCCAACCTCTGCTCTGGGTAATTCCATCCACACCCTTCAATTCACACCTAAATATGGGTCCCCAGTTCAGCCCACTCCTCTGGGCTCTGGATTTGAATTATCAAAAGCTTAAGTGCAATCTCCACTCAGAGGTCTCACCAGTGTGACACCAGTGCGATTTATACCCACTTCAAAACTATCCTTCCAGTGTTCTCTACCTCAGATAACAACCCCCCCACTCACCTGGTTGGACAAGCCTGGGAGTCATCCTACTCACTTATTTCTCCCTCAATCATTGAGTCCTTTCAATTATGCCTCTTAAATGTATCTCCTGTATTCATCTCCATCTCCTCTGCTACCACCATGGTCCCAGCTACCATTTTTCTCTTCTACCTCTCCACTGTGTATTAGTTGGCTCAGGCTACCATAATAAAATACCATAGCCTGGATTGCTTAAACAACAGAAAGGTATTTTCTCACAGTTCTGGAGGGCAGAAGTCCCAAGTCAAAGTATGGCAAGGTCAGTTTCTCTTCCTGGCTTGCAGATAGCCACCTTCTCACTGTGAGCTCACATGGCCTTTCCAACTTCCTCTATTTATAAGGCCACCAATTCTATTGAGTTGGGGCCGCACCCTGTTGACCCTGTTTAACCCTAATTACCTACCAAAGATTCTATTTCCAAGTTTAGTCACATAGGGGTAAGGACTTCAAAATTCAACTGTGGGGGGGACAAAATGCAGCCTACAGCACACAGTAACCTTAATTAGGGTCAGTTGTTTCCCACAAGCACTCATTTCTCTCCAAACCATTCTCTCCAACATGACCATACTGATCCTTTTACACACCAATATTTATGTGCATATGTACATATTAGACCCAATGATTCCATTTCTAGGAATTTATCCTACAGATATATTCACACACATGAACTGGCAATATGCCTGTACTATTCCTTATAGTAAATTATTAGAAACAATTTAAATGTCCACCAATAAAGGAATGGTTAAATAATCTGTGGTTATATCCATACAATGGAATACTATACGGTCATTCAAAAGAACAAGGAAACTATATATTGAAATGGAAAGATTTCCAAGACATTGTTGCAAACACTAATAGTGTGTACAGGAGTGCCTGGATTACACAGTCGAATAAGCCACTGCCTTTCACTCAGGTCATGGTCCCAGGGTCTTGGGATTGAGCCCCATGTTGGGCTTCCTGCTCAGCAGGGAGCCTGTTTCTCCCTCTCCAGCCCCCCTCCCCCTGCTCATGTGCTATCTTTCTCTGAATAAAATCTTTTTTAAAAAAAGAATAGCGCATACAGTATGCTACCATTTGTGTAAACAAGAGGAGGAACTAAGAATATGCATTTCCTTGAATGCCGACAAAAAAAATGTCTAGAACGATACACAAAACTAGTACTAGTGGTTATCCCTTTGGAAAGTGTGGGGAAAACGGCAGCTGGGGAGGGAAGTAGGATCCACTGCAGACATTCTGATTTAATGGGCCAGGCACTAGTACTGTTTTAAGTTCCTCTTGTGATTCTGATGAATAGGCTGGACTGAGAACTGCTGCTCAAAGAAAGCCTTTACCAACTTTTCCAGATTCATTTTGTCTCACCCTGTTCCTATCACTCTCCATGTTCCAGCCACATTGGCCTCTGAGTTCCCAGAAAAGGTCCTATTCCTTCTGCCTGAAATACTGTCCCCCTATGCTTTACTTTGTAACTTCTATTTATCCTTCAATGTCCACCTCACTTTAAAGGTCATTTCCCAAGGAAACTTTTCCTAGTTCCCAAACTAGGTCAAGACCCTTGTTTTATGTACTCAGAGTACCCTTATTTCTCCCAGAATTTATTACAATTGCAATGAGGTATCTGTATCATTATACATGTGTGCATCTGTCACTCTCTTTAGACTATAATGTCCAGGAGTGCAAAGACCACACAGCTGCTTTTACCACTACATTCCCAGACCTGAACTAGCCATCTGGCTGGCAAAGTATGCCCTTCCTCAGATGAACGACTGTTCTGCCCTCAACCTTAGGACAGCAGAGAAAATCAACACATAAGCAAATGAAGACAATGCAGGGTCACTGGTGTTATGGCAAGAGTTTATTTAGGACAGTGGTTCTCAACTGGGGGTGATTTTGGCTCTCTCAGAGGATATCTGGCAATATCTGGAGGTATTTTGGATTGTCACAACTGTGTAGATTGTGTATTTGTTATAATTGTGTGTGGGGGGAGGTACCACGGGTATCTATTTAGTAGAGGTCAGGAACGCTGCTAAACATCCTGTAATGACCATGATAGCCCTCCACAACAAAAAAATTACCTGGTCCAAAATGTCAACAGTACCAGAGATGAACACCCCTAATTTAAAGAACGGTAATACCCAAAAGGGATCAACTCTACCCCAGGCGGTGGGTTTTTTTGAGGGGTAAGGTGTGTGTGTGGGGGGGAAGATGTTAAGAAAAGCTTTAGCTGTGTATTGAAAGGTGACAGGGACTAAATCAGTAGAGACTATGCTTGCCAAAGGTAATGAGCCTATGAAAAGTTTAAAAGCAAAGTCATGGTTTGAACAAGTGCCCCCTCAAGTACTCCATACTCCAAAATTACTCATCTCTTTTATTCCCTTCTTGCTGAAACAAAACTCTCACTCTCTTAGCACGGCAGGTTTCAGCTAAACATTAAGGTTAAATTAATTTAGACTAAGATAAAGTCAGATAACCCCTTCACTGTCCGGAATGTCAACTACATTTTAAAATATGCAAATACTTAAGAATACAAATAAATCTTTAACTTACTAATATTCAGGTTGTTAGTGGATACAACTATTTTTGAACTAAACAGCCAGGCTGGTCCTGATAAAGACTTCTTCAAAGCTTTCTATTTTTAAAAAAACTTTGTTTCCCCTGTCCTCAATTTCTGAGCTCCCAGATTTATAAAGATCCAAGTTTCCCCACACCATCTCAAGTTCTTCTGTCAGAGAGGATAGGAGAGCCATTTGGATGCAAAAATATGAACAGATTTTATGTATAAATTAGGAGTGGTCCATAGATTTTTTAAAAGGCTTTCACTAAAAGTCATGGATATTTCTGAAAGGAATGAAATTGAGATAATTTTAATGGTATCACCAAGAAAGAAAACAGTGCTGCTGCCTACTGAGCAGGATCCACATGCCCTGACCTAGTATGGCAATTCTTAGGGTCTCAGCACTGGGTGCTCTGTTTACAAGAAACTGAGGCCTGAGACTAATAAAGAACAAAGAAAAATGCCTGGCACCAAAGGTTTGGGGGGATGCTTTGTACACATAAATGATTTGAGAAGGAACACGTCTTCAGATTTTGGAAGGCACTACAAATCACTTTTTTGCTTACGTGTTAAGAATTTCTTTTTCGTGTTTTCAGACCATTTCCTAATAAGAAAATACATTATAATTTACAAACAGCAATTTATCCTCCCTTACATTTGCTGACCACTAAAACTGGGTAAAATTTCCTTAAGCTTTACCAGAGTTGGGGGGATTGGGAATAATGTGAGCACAACAGAGTTCAGATGCAACATCAGCTCCAAGCCCGGCCAGCTGGTTTCCATCGAGAGGTCCCCCGGGAGAAAGCCCCTCCGAGGCGGCGGCCAGGGTCGGCGCGGGAGAGACCCACTGAGGTGGTTCGAGGGCGGCCGCACCGCAGGGCCGGGGTGTGCCCGGCCTCCGTTTACCTTTGTTTCAGGTACTCCTGCTTTCAGCCAGGCCGGGGATCCCGCCCGAGGCCCCAAGCTGGTGACACATCCTTCTTTGGCCAAGTCGGGCTGAGGCTGGGCAGGGGGCGGGGAAGGAAAATAAAGCCTCAGCGCCTAACGACGTGACTCTCAGTTCTTCCAAAACGTTGGCATTTGTTTTTCTGCCAAGCTTTCCTGTTAACAAGTTCCCGAGGGCTGTGCGGGCGAACTGGCCTGGGAGCCCCAAAAGTGGGAGGGACAAGGCCGTCCCCCGCCTTCCTTGCTCCGTGGGTGCCCCCGGGGCAGGCGGTTTCCACATCTCCCGGGCTGCCACGGCCCGGGACCGAGCTGGGCGTGCACAGGAGCCCGCGCCACCCCAAACCCCGACTCCCACGGCTCTGCCCGCTGGCCCAGCGCCGCGCTGCCCCTCTGGCCCCGCCGGCCAGGTCGGTCCCCGCCCCCAGGCCCCGGCCCCGCCCGCTCGGGCCTCCGCGCGCCGCCCTCCCGGCCTCACCACCACCCTCCCGCAGGGCCGGAGGCACCCGGGCTCCAGGCCGCGCGGCGGGCGTCCCCGCGCCTACCTCAGCGCCCGCGGCTCCTCCTCCAGCTGCTGCCTCGGCTCGCGGACGGCGCTCGCCACCAGGACTCCCGGGGGCGCGGGATCTGGGCTGCGAGTGGGGCGTGTGAGGAGCTGAGGCCCGAACGCGCCCCGCCCAGCCGCCAGTCCGTCACCTCCTCCTCCTTGGGCCCACCCTCCGCCGCGGGCTTGGCGCCCCGCCCCGCCCCGCCCGCCAGGCTCCGCCCACCCCGCCGGCCGGATCCGGGAAGGGGGCCTCCAGGGGCGCCACGAGAGCCGCGGTGTCCGCTGCCCGTGGGGTCTTCGGTATGGCGGCCCCGTGGTGACAGGATTTGTGGGCTTTACAACCGTCTGTCGAATGCGAATCTCTTGCTCGGATTTGTAATTACTGTGGTTTTATTGCCATTGTCATTTTGTAATCGTTGCTATTGTTACCTTCATTAGTTCTTTTACCCTCATGGAGCCGACCGCTTGATTCTGTTGAGGGGGGAGATGGCAGACACCTAGCCCTTGCTACTGACCGACACTCCTGGTCACTCCGATACTCCCAGTGGCCCGCACCTGTGCCACATTTCCTTGTGAAGTGAACAAGTTGCGTGAGTTTTGAAGGAAGAGAGATTTATTTTTAAGTGTTATTGTGAAATTTAAGACAAATTGAGAAAGCCATACAAATCCAAAGCGCAGCTTAATGAATTATTCTGACACACACCCTTATAACCACTCCCCAGATTTAACGCTATGTAAAGTGGGTAAAAACAAAAGTTCATCCATAGCAGGGAAGACGGCGGCTGGGAACGGCGTCCCAAAATTATCCTCCTGGTGACTACCACAGGAAGTCAAAGGCCACCTGCCCATTATCATGCCCTCCCCAAGAACAAATGGAAATTACCCCAGAATTAGGAACCTCCAATCAGGACGTATTTGTAAAATTCTTAATTAAAAATAGTAATCAATAAATACATAAGCAAATGAATAACTTAATAAATAAGTCAATCAGGAGATTGAACAGTATGAGTAAGGAGCACCTCGGAGCCAAGGATTAGGTTTTCTATGAGGAGAGGTCCTGGGTACCTGGGCTGTCCTCACTCGTTGTTACCAGCACCTAGCACAACATGGAATAGGTGCTGTGTGTATATTTATATTGCAAGGAAACAGACTTTGCTTAATGAAAAGTTCATCTAAGTTCAATTTTTCCAGTAGCTAAACTGATGTGTTCTCTGAGAGGTCTCAATGCTTTGGGAAGAAGCCATAACGCTTTAAAACTTTTCAGTTTTAAAAAAAATAAACCCTTTTAAATGCATTACAGTATCATATTTAAGACTTAGAGCAGTACTATGAGAAAGGCAGGGCAGGACAGAAGGACTTTGCAAAGGTCACAGTGCAATGCATACCTGTAAGAAGAGGAAGTACATAGTGAACTATAAAACAGTTTCAGTACTGCTGACCCTGCCAATCCCTGCTGGATTCCTGGTTTGTCTTGACAATTTTATTGCCTGAATTTTTACGTAAGGACTCCTTTGGTTCCTTTGCCAACATTTATATGCAATATGACTTAAATTTATAAAGGACAGAGCACCTAACTGGAAATTTGATTTAATAGGATAGAGTCAGCCTCTCTGTCATGGGCACCTTGGTGAACTGGGGCTAGAGAGCTGCCAATTTGCTACCATTTATTGAGCACCTTGGCTCTGTGGTTGGTGGTGGGAATACAAAGAATAGAAAATTAATAAGACAACTTTTGCTCTCAAGGGTCTATAGCCAATTAGGGAGAAAGATTTGGAGATAAATGAGGGTTTAATTTATTTGGACGGTAGGGGAACAGTCCTGAGCACAATTGATTCTATTAGGAGTAGGGAGAGGATAGAGCAAGGCTTGTCAAACACAGAACATCTGATTTTTTAAAATTGTGAAAAAACATCAAATATTACAAAAGTAAAGAGAATAATATAATGAACTACTATGTATTCATTACTCAGTTTCAATAGTTATCATCCCTCGACCAATTTGTTCTATCTGAAACTCACCTTTTCATTCCCTCCTTGGGTTATTTTGAAGCAAATCATAAGCAGTATATTATTTTACCTGTAAGTACTTTACTATGTGTCTCTAAACAATACAATTTTTTATAACAGCCACAAAATCATTATAATATCTTTAAAAATTAACAATTTCTTAACATCTAGTCATGTGTTCAAATTTTCCCAATTTTCTTATAAATGTCTTATATAGTTCATTTCTTCAAGTCAGGATACAAACAAGGTCATCACATTGCATTTGGTTAAAATCTCTTAAACTTTTTTCTTTCCTTGCGTTTTATATGTTGACGGAATTGATTGCTTGTCCTGTGGAGTTCCCCACATTCTGCACTTTACTGATTGTATCCCTTTGTGTTAACATGTTTCTCTACCCCTTTTCTTCTCATAAACTGATAATAGAACTAGAGATTTGATCATATTTAATAAAATACAACCCATAATAAAAAGTTAATTGTTCAAAATCAGACCCAGAACTTTCACAGATGTTAGAATTGGCAGACAAGGACATGAAAACAGTTAACTGTAACTGTATTCCAAATGTTCAAAAAGTTAAGAGACATGAGAGATATAAAAAAGGAGCCAAATTGTAACTCTAGAGATGAAGGCTATAATGTCTGAATAAAAATGCACTGGATAGGATTAATGGCAAATTAGACATTGCCAAAGAAAAGATTAGTGATCTTGAAGTCATACCAAAAGGCAAAAACTGGGTTAAAAAGATGACACAAGATGCTGCTTATGAGGAATGCACTTCAAATGCATAGACACAAATAGGTTAAAAGCAAAAGAATAGAAAGAGATTTACTATGCAAACAAAAGAAAACTAGTCAAAAGAAAATATTTCAGATAAAGAATATTACAAAAGTAAAGTCATTTCATATTATAAAGGGGTCAATTCATCAAGAGGACATAAAAATTGTAAGTCTTTATGCATTTAATAATTCATGAAGGAAAAATAGATATGAGCGAGGAGAAATAGACAAATCTACAATCAATAGTTGTAGATTTCAATACCTTCCTCCCAGTAATTGATAGGACAAATTGACAGAAAATCAGCAAAGATAGAGAAGACTTAAATAACACTATCTGGCAACTTCACCTAATTGACAATTGTATGACACTCCTTCCAATAACAGAATTCACATACTTTTCCAGTTGCACACAAAATATTTATCAAGATAGACCAGATTTTGTGCCCTAAAACAAATCTCAATAAATTTAAAAGAATTCAAGTCATACAAAGTATGGTCTCTGACCACAATGGAATTATATTAGAAACCAATAATGTATAGAATTCAGTGTCTTCCCTTCTCCTTCCCCTAATTCCCCAACCTGTTCCTCATCACTTGTTCCTTTCTTAACTTAGGTCAAGATCCCAATATCCACTCAGTTATTTAGGCCAGAAATCCTTAACACCTCTTGCTCCTCATCTCTCTTATGGAACAAATCTCCAAGTTTTGATTTTTCTTTCAATTGTTTCTCAAATCTGGTTGCTCCTCTCTGCCTCTATTACTGCTTCCTCAGTTATCGGTAGTTCAGGTAATCACCATGTCTCTTTGTGGGCATGCTAGCCACCTAACTGGTATCTCTGCCCCCCATCTTGTCCCCTTTAACCCACTCTCCACATGTGGCTGAACATAGTGAACAGTCTGTCACATTCTTATAGGTTCCCAGCACCTGCTGCGTAACTTTCCTTTATTTGGGGAATCTCTACTGTTAGGAGTCCTGACTCTCAAGGTGGAAGCCAGAACTCCCTTTCCCCACATCCTTTGTAGCTAGGGAGGGTATGTGACCTAGGCTCACTCAGATGCACCACACAAGATTTTAATAAGAGCACAATGTGAAGAAGCAGGACATCCACAACAGAATAAAGTCGTTGGGTATCTGTGCAAGAGACTCCAGAGATACTGTTTCCCTATAGGGGTAATGTGGTTATTCTGGGAAATCTGAAAAGTCCGAAGCTTGTGTTTGATTTTCTTTCTTTTCTTTTTGTTTTCTCCTTCCTTCTGTCCTTCCTTCCTTCCCACCTTTCTTCCTGTAACAGCTTTTTCAAGGCCTAATTCACATACCATATAATTCACCTATTTAAAATGTACAATTCAATGGTTTTTGTTATATTCACAGAGATGTATAATCATCATCAAAATCAATTTTAGAACATTTTCATCAACCCCAAAAGAAACTCCGTACTGTTAAGCCACTCTCATTTCCACCCAACCTTCCTCCTGGCCATAGGCAACCAACTGATCTACTTTCTGTATTGATAAATATTCTGGACATTTCATATAAATAGAATCATATAACATGTACCTTTTGTATCTGGCTTCTTTCATATATGTGGCATAATATTTTCAGGGTTCATCCATGTTGTATTGATTTGTGTATCAGTACTTTATTCCTTTTTATTGATGAATAATAATCTATTGGATGGCCATACTATAGTTCATTTATTCATTTACCTCCTAATGACCATCTGGGTTGCTTCTGGTTTTTGCTATCACAAATAAGGCTACTATGAACATCCATGTATAAGTCTTTGTATGGATAGATGCCTTTATATCTCTTGGTTATATATCTAGCAGTGGAATTGCTGGATCATATGGTAACTCTGTGTATAAAGTGTTTGATTTTCTTTGCTTGAATGTTAATGAGCTGGTTTTGTGAGAACCAGAATGTGGGAGAAGTTGATTCTTTATTTCATCATTTGAGTTTTTTAATGTACAAGGCAAGCTTTTGTATACTGAAAGAAAAAAGACCCCAAAACACGTAGAGCTACTTTTGTTTAATAAATGTCAAATTTATCAAAGGTATCCAGTTTTAAAATCTAGTTTTTCTCAGACCTTTAAGTTTAACTTTAAACTTTATGGTTTTATTTATAAATGTATCCAAGTATAACTTAAAATTAGCTTATAAATATGGTAGATTAAGTTCCCTAAACATTTATTATTAACTCGATTAAATTCTTGGATTTTTCAAACTACAGCTACAAATGTAATATATTTGATCTTTAAAGCACTTCAAACATTCAAAAAGCAAGCTTACAATTCTAATAAACCAATATTCCTAAGCACTTAAACTCTATTTACAAACCTAATAACTCAGAAGTTATAGATTTAGTACCTCAGATTCTCTGAAAAATTCAAACACAGCTTACAAACATAATCGATTCAACTTTTACATGTCTCAAATTGAAATCCCCAGTCTACTGTCAATTAAGTACCTTTAAACATTTAAAATTAAAATCACAAGTCTAAATTCAACATTTCAAGTACCCCCCGTCAAATAAAATATATCCAAATTGCAAAGGGGATTAAAAAATAACTTATTCTAGAACTCAACACAGAAAGTGTTAAATCTTAGGTTTGAGTCACTTCTTCACTCTTATTTAGAGACTGTAAGATTGGCTGGTAAATTCAGCAAAAGTAAGGAATCATAAGTAATAGTTCATACATAGTTCAACATTTTCAGTTAAATGTTAAGAAGATATACATGTTTAGTTTAGAACGTATAAGTATGCTTCATTTTCCATACTCTTTTTTCGAGTATGAGTCTGTTAATTGGAGTTCCAAAACATCTTTGTTGCATAAACCACTCTCATTTAGTATCCTTCATGATTTCTAGTTTGGATTATGTGAAAATGGAGCAAAAACTTTAAGCCACTTGCAAAGCAATGTAAGTGTGGATCGATTTTTAGATTTTTATATTTCCTTGCAATCTTTCATTAACTTAAACTTACAGTTTAAGAATATTTTTAGGGGCACCTGGGTGGCTCAGTGGGTTAAGCATCTGCCTTCAGCTCAGGTCATGATCCTAGGGTCCTGGGATCCAGTCTGCATCAGGCTCCCTGCTCAGCGGGGAGCCTGCTTCTCCCTCTCCCTCAACCCCTCCCCCCTGCTCATGTTCTCTCTCTCAAATAAATAAATAAATAAATAAATAAATAAATAAATAAATAATTTTTTAAAGAACTTTTTTAGGAGCACGTGGGTGGCTCAATCAGTTAAGCATCCCACTTGTGATTTTTGGCTTAAGTCATGATCTCATGGGTCGTGAGATGAAGCCCCACATCCGGCTCCGTGCTCAGAGAGGAGTCTGCTTGAGATTCTCTCTCTCCCCCTCTCTCTCTCTAAAATAAATAAATATGTAAAAAAATTTTTTTTTTAGTAATTTTCCATTAGCTAGTCTTTCTAAAGCATTCATCCTAATTTTCATAGAAACAATAACCCTTCCTTTCCACACTTATTTCATGGTCTTTTGTCATATTTAATTATATTAGATAATTATAATAGCAAACACAACTAACATCTGTAGATTTGGAAACAAATGCAACTGATTCTTGGTATGTGTCGTGCTCAACTAGTGGGAGCAGAAAATGCCAGTACACTAGAGAGGGACTAGCTGTAAGTGCCCAGCTATAAGTGTCTTGGGTACCAACTGGTATATTTTACAGAGGGAATGGGAAATGTTGGTTAATCTAGTAATTGAACTAAGGGGAAGTTGGTTTTAAAAGCTTCTTCATTTTTCATGTTTTTAAAAATTAAGTTACAATTTACATACAACAAAATATACCCTTTTTGAGTGTACAGTGTACAGTCCTATGAGTTTTGACAAACACTTGCTGACATACACCCACGACTACCATGATCAAGATAGAGAATATTTCTATCACCCCTTGAAATTCCCTTCTGCTACTCCTTTGTATTCAATCCCTCCACATCTTTTCCTCCAACCCCAGCTCCTGGAAGCCACTGATCTCTGTATAACTCTCCGGAGATTCATCCAAGTGTTGTGTATCATTAGTTTGTTCCTTTGTATTGCTGAGTACTATCCCATGTTATGGATGTACCACAATTTATTTGACTATTCACCTGTTGAAGGATATCTAGATTATTTCCAGTTCAGGGTCATCATGGAAAAAAAAAAGTTACTAGAAACATTTGTATACAGGTTTTTGTGTGAACATATTTTTCATTTATCTGAAAGTGATATGTCATTATTGTTTAAATTTTCATTTCTCTAATGGTTAATAACACTGAACATTTTTCATGTACTTATTTATCACCTGTATATTCTTTTTGGTGAAACGTCTGTTCATGTCTTTGGCTTATTTTCTAATTAGATTCTTTGTGTTTTCACTGCTGAGTTTGAGATTTCTTTGTATATTCTAGCTACTAGTTTTTTGTCAAAATGTGGTTTGCAAGTATTTTCTCCCACTCTCTAGTAGTTTGTGTTTTCATTCTCTTAATAGAGTTTTTGCAAAGCAAAAATTCTAATTTTGATGAGGTCCAGTTTAGCAATTTTTCCTTTTATGGATCATGTTGTAGTGTTAAGTCAAAGAACTATTTGCCTAGTCCTAGATCCTGAAGATTTTCTATTTTTTTTTACAGAAGTTTTACAGTTTTACATTTTACATTACATCCATGATTCATTTGAGTTAATTTTTTTACAAAAATACATTAAGTTTATGTTGATTTTCTTCCTTCCTTCTTTCCTTTCTTCCTTCCCTTCCTTTCCTTTCCTTTCCTTTCCTTTCCTTTCCTTTCCTTTCCTTT